>NW_008796110.1:1697840-1717639 GCF_000699145.1 Aptenodytes forsteri
TTGGGTCGACGGTTGGACTCGATGATCTTAGAGGTCTTTTCCAACCTTAATGATTCTATGATTCTATGATTAAAAGCTACTTCTCCCTGGATATTTTTTCTGACTTTCCGTATCAGAGATTCAATGTCCAAGATAGTTATTTATGTGAGAAAGACCAGTGTCTGAGCCTAAAGCAGAGAAAAGCAAGTTTTGGACTGGGGACACATATTATCTGTTGATGGCAAACAATTTTAAGAAGATTCTTTCTTCTGATTTCCCTCAGTTTTGTCTCTCTCTTCTTATAGTAGGAGCTGGTGCCCCAGCAGTTGGGCCAGTTCATCTTTTTTATATGACTTCCCTGTAAAAAGGACTTCTGGAAAGATTCAGCCTAAAAGCATAATTTACCCCCCTCCCCCTCCAATCTTACCCTGGATCTGCTGTAAAAATAATATGTAAGTACAGCCTGATTCTCCAGGTCCATGATTAGCAAGGCCAGAAGTCCCTCTAGTAAATCCACCCAGCCATCATTTTACCTATAAACTCAACACATCTTAGAACTGAACACAGAGAAATCAATGGTAGACAGTAACTTCGGGTTCCTACAACGTTGTTTTACAAAATCATTTTACTGTCTACCACATCTGAAATAGTTTTTGTTTTAACAGCATAATTTAAAACTTGCTTGAGGTGCATCAAGTGAATAATAGGCTGGCAGCCAAAATATGCCAAAGGTATTAAAATTTACATTAAGCAGAGATTTGCAGGAAGCTCTGGACTATAAAATCTTTCTGATTAAAGTGTGATTCTGGGCTGAAAAGTGTGTATGAAAATATGAAATACAGCACCTGCTTGATGTTTGCTCTAGAGATTAAGAATTTTCACTATAGCCTTATTCCTGTTTCTGCTGCAAAGCTTTCTCAGGCACAGAAGAGTAATTTGGTTTTCTTTGCATTCTTGTATCGTTACAATTATTAATTCAGTGTTAAATGCAGGGCTTGTTCTGTCCTCTGAATTTTTTTTGTTGTTGTTTGTTTGTACTATTTACAAGTATTGTGTACTTATTAGCACCTTGGTTAGGTGCTAATAATCAAGGATCAGGTTTTCATTGTTCCAGTCTCTGCCTGGGAGAGCTCAGATTTAAATAGACAATATAGACATGGGGAAATCAGAAGCACAAGAAAATTGAATGATTCGCCCAGTGTCTTGCAAGTGGGAACAGAAGGGCCAGAGTAGGAATAACAATCAGGTCTCCTGACTCCAGCTCCAGGATTTATTAACTGAAAAATATTATCTTCTGAGTATATTTAACAATAAAGAGTCTCTGACCAAAACAATTTACAATTTAAGCATTATATGAAAGAAAAACTTGGAGGCTGGGCGGAAACACTAAGGCTGCAATTTGCTCAAAGTGGTCTTCCTGCTATTTCCTATAATCTCTTATTCTTTTCCTTTTCCCATCCCTTTCCCACCTCCTGTCCTCCCGGTTGCACAGTCTCTCCCACTCCCTTGGGATCACCTCACTTACTTACCAGCAAGGCACTGCAATCTGCCAAGCAGGTAGAGCTCTGTTCTCCATGGACTACCTTCCAGCCAGGAGGGTGAGCGAGCTGCCTCACTGAGGGGGTAGAGAAACATCAACCTTGGTGCAAGAGATGTGGGTAAACTATATCATCAGCAGAAGGGCCTAGAAAGACTAGCAGCTAGAAGCTGTTAGAGCAGCTCCATCCTCCCTGTCGAACAGCACCCAAATGATGGCATTAATTAATTTTTACTTCTCTGGTATTGCTATTATTAATGAAGATTGCAATTGCCTCTACTCAGGAGAGCAATGAGAACACCCAGCAGTCCCTCCCAACATCCATCATTAGTCTTGCAGAAATCCCTTTGTTGCTAAGAATTATCACTGCTAGTGATGCTGTGAGAGCAAGAAAAGTACCAGGCTTTACTTTCCAATCCCAAGTGAGTTTTGTAGATATGAAGTTCATTAAACCACCTTGTGAAAGGAGCATATTTGATCCTGAAGTCATTCAGACATGCTGCCATTGAACCCTAAAGTATGATTGCTGACATTTTTCAAAATGTAAGTATTTCTATAGGTATCTACTTCTATTCTGAAGGATTCTAGTCAGAGGGAAACTCATGCTCAAAGCAATGGACATTGACTAGTTTGGATAATTATCAGTGTTGCTGTTATCCTCAGATTTAACTTGTTGCTTAAGAAAGTGAGAGTAAAAATTGGCCTGCTTAGAAGGCAACTGGGAAACTTTATTGAAGTGACAAACTATGTGACAGCTAAGGAAATAGGCTTTTATGCACAGGGAAACAAGTGTTAAAGTCAAAACCACACAAGGCTTATTAAAATCGTATTGAGTGTTGGCAGTGAATAAGTGCAGATGGCTTTCTGAAAGCAGCTTCCTGATGGTTAACAGAATAGATAATAAAAACAAAACAAAAACAATTAACAAATTGCCATGATTGTTGAGGTAGAGATGTGGGAAGATGGACAAAAGAAATTACTGAGTGTCAGGGCAAATTTGCTAGTTGGCAATGATGTTGCTTAAAAATGAAGTAGGTGAATGCACATTTACAAGTTCTCAGCTGCCAGCTGCCAAGAATGAAAGTCGCACATCTGGTTAATAAAATGGATTTGTTCTTGATTGCTGAGTTTCTAGTGGTGTTAGCTAAAGATGTAAAATTCTGGAAGAAAGGAAGAAAGGTCTTATCCCTAAGGACTCTGTTCTGTAACACAGACAAACACGAATCTTCTTATATCCATCTAATATCCATGAGCACTTCCCTGTAAATTTCAGTGTTTCCTTAAAAATGTTTTGCCATAGGAGGATTAGAGTGTCCATTTAGTGGCCTTCAGCTTGCTTGTGTTTTGGTTCTTGTTTCTACTCCCCCAGGGAGACTTTTGGTACACTGTCTTGCTCTGGCCAGTGAGAAACAAACTGTTCATCTGCTTCTGAAGGTCCTTGCTGCCCTGCCCATCCAGCACCATCCATCAGCTGATCTGTGATACCTGGAGCAGTAGAAAGCTGACATGCTGTAGTTACCATGTGGCTGGTCTTCCAGTTAAAGTTGTGGGGCAAGACAGAACTGGGAGGATAAGGAGCATGGGGTTGAGGAGGTAGGATGAAGGGTGGGAAGAGAAGAGAAAAAAGGGCTGGGATTCTGAGGAGGTGCACAAAAGTATGAGAGATCAAGGGCTTAACACTGGGGTGAAGGTCCTGGCTTAAAACTAGAAGACATGGTAGAGGAACATATGTAGATGACATTGTTTAGCATAGGGTTTTGACAGTTCACTTAGACAAGTTGCAGCTCATTTACTCTTTAAAGAAATATCTAGGGCCAAATCTTTCAGTGTCTCTTGAACTATTGGCTCTCTTTACAGGTCCAGCCTCATTTCTGATTCGCAGTGATATAACACTTACATACTTATGCAGGTCAGCTGATTCCTATTTCATTGAGCTGAAATAGCTCCCCCCCAGCCCAGGCATGTTTTTTATTCTTTCATGCTCAAACAGTGCACTCTGATTGCCTGTTTATCACTCCTGAGACCCTGAAGTCAGGGTATTCCATATCCCAGAGTTGTCAATAAAGTCACTTATGTATCTATGAACTACTTTTTGTTTCCTCTCACAGGCTCAGGCATTCACTATTTACTTAATACGATTTTGACAATACTTTTTAGTGACGTTGGAAGTTGAACAGTTTTACTGCTGTTGGGCTGCAGCCAATGATGCTTCCATCTCAGTTGGGAAAGGAAAAAAACCAGAAAGTATAACAAATGTGTTTTTACTTCATTTCTCTATGTCAATCACAGCTGTTGCATTTACAGAATAGCACAAGGCCACACAGCCTCCTGGGCCACATGTGGCTCACAAAGAGCTCCAGTGTGATTCCAAGCAGGGGATGCATTTCATGACCAAGGGCTGTACTGATGTAATCCACATCTGTCTCAGAGAGGAAGTGAGTTAAAGGAACTGCTGAAACTGAGATAGAGGGTTGTCCTGGGACTCAGTTGCATGTCCAACCCAGGTAAATATTGGAGTGGGGACTGTGACTGCTCTGTGTATGTGACGTATATTACATGGCTGTTGGTATGTATTTTGATAAAGTTTGGTATGCAGCTTTGGTAAAGTTTTTGGTATGTAGCTCACAAGGTCAGAAAAGTTTGTAGTTGCAGCAGATGTAGTGATGCAAATGTGCTCTATAGGGAGTCCAGGGCAGCAGTGAGAAATTTATCCTGATTTTGGCCTGTATTCATCCTTTCTGGCTTAGGACTTAGTAAGTAAACAAGATTTCTTTGTACCTTACCTACTTAACGGAGAAAGATAGGGACATTCAGAGGGCCACAGAGACCATTTATGACCTGAATTTCCCTCTGAGATGACTCACTGGTGAATAAGGTGCCTATAGCTTACAACCCCCGGGCTTATCCCAGGTGTAAAGCCTGACAGCATTAAGGGGACACTTTTATCTTTAATTAACAGGCATCTTTAGTCATGAAGAATGCTGTAATCAAACACAAAGCAAAGTGAAAGCAAAGACTTGTATGTCAAGGCAGTACTGAGTATACCGTGGTCTCTGTCACAGTATAACACAGGTAACAGAAAGATTTCTTGTAATATGTTGACCATTAACAATATCACTGGTAAACACTATCAGCTTTAGGGTAATCCTTCACAAGTGCAGTCCCACTTCTGAGCTATAAATTTTTGATGTGACAGTCAGCCACTGCAGCAAAACTGGACAAACCATAGACGCTCCAGGTGTTGTAAGCTAAAGAAACTGGATGAGCAAACTGTGTCAGAGTGCCCAACTGGCAAGAAGCCCTTCACACAAATGGCTGCGTTGAGTAACGGAATATCATGAACAAACTTCAGCATGCTCCCTGTTGAACTCAAGATAGCGGGCAACTGGAAGCCCATGAAAGCAGCTGGTTGCACAAGGTCTCCAAGCCAGGGAGTGTAAAATGTGTGCATGTAACTAAGGAATTATGGAAAATACAGACAGGAAGATAATTCGACAGGTCCATAACATGAAAGAGTAAATTGCTGCATTAAGAAATACCATAATCTTCTTTATGCTTTCATGCCATGAAGATTTACAAGCTGCAGGTGGTGGGCAGCAATTGGAGTGGCAAGAGCAGGCAGTACCCAGAGGATGCCAAGAAGAGACAATGGGCAAGAGGAGTCACGAACAAATGAGACCACTCAACAGCAGCCTAAATCAGAGAGGTGAGGACCTCCCTGCCTGGTACCAGACCTATCAGTCACTTCAGCTGGCATATGAACTCCTCTGGTGTGAATGGTTTTTAGGGTCTTACCCCCATTTGGACTTTTCTGAGGCTGCTTTGTGAGGAGGAGTGGGGAAGGTACTGTGACAGTTGCCCATCTGCATACAGGCACTGGTGAGAGGCTAGGTCACATTACTGGCAGAATACCTTGGAGGTATTCAGCTACAGGTCAACAAGAAGGCCAGGTAAATCTTAAGGGGACTGTAGCTCCATGAACATCGCCTTATACAGCACAGGAGATCTGAGTAATGTGATATAGTTGCACCCACACAACTATGTATCCCTGTTTTGCACATTAGGCCCTCTAGTCTCATTGACTCTTGATTTATTACCCAGTGTTCCCAAGTTAGCGTTTATTACATTTTCCTTTTTCTTTTGATAAAGCTCTGTGGTTTAACACTTTGGATCAAGCGCTTGTCAGAGGTCAGATATAGTTCAAGGGTCCTTAGACCATGATACTCTGTTTTCTAGATTTGCATGTGAGAGCTGGAGCTAGTTTTGCTTAAGTTTTGGAGAAGCCCCTGCTCTCGGTAGGTAATCCTCTTTGCTGCTTAGCAGCATCTTGCAGAGGAATTACATAATCATGCCTCAAGAAGCTGCCGGGTGTAATGTCTCTTTTGTTGTGCTTCTTGAGATAACAAAATTAAGCAGGAATATCCTAAACTTCTTATTTAATATTCTATTACACCTCATAAAAACAATGCCATCTTAGACATAACAGTAACTTTCTGATTTTATTAAGTTGTCTGGCAGCTAAAGAGCTGTAATTCACAATCCTCTCTAGATTTTAGATGCAGTGTTTGAAGAGGCTATTCTCCTAGATGTCCACCCCTTTCCTTTATGATTTGCCAGAAGGGGCAGAATGGGTGCTATGTAGCAATGATGAAAACGGGTAGCTTTCTTATTAGCTACTACAATTCACATCTGGTTTAGTTACATAACCTAAAATCAATGGCAGTTTAAGTTAATTCACTGGCTGTGAACTGCAGCAGTTAAAACATCTGATTCATGATCCCTGGTGGGTTATGCTGTGGCAGCTGAAGAAGTTACTGCTCCAGCTGTGGGGGAGGTCACCTCTCTAGCTTACTACTACTAAATGTGACAAGGAAAATGAATCAAAGCTGTAAGGCATTTTCCTCTGGTTTGGGGAGAGGTTTTTTTACAGGCTTCTATTATACAGTAAGTCTTGTGTATACTTTGCAGGTGGTTTGATGCCAGGCTCCATTCAGTATCAGCCACTCAGCATTTAATGTTCCTTTTGCGTCCTGCTGATTGAATTTTAGTGGAATGAAAGTTTCATCCAACTCCACATGGGTGTTTATGGCTTGTGTTCCTAGTGAATGAAAGTGTCTGCGGCTTTCATGCATGCCCATCTACTACCTTGTTGAGTTCCACCATTGTTCAAAACATGTGGCTTGCTTCTGAGCACACAATTTATTCAAAGAAAATAGGTTGAGCTAGTTGAAGTATACTTGCTGATTGTATTTGGTCTTGATATGCTTGGTACGTTACACTTTTCACCATTGCTATCTGTACTAATTAACATTCATTCAAATAGCTGACACAACAGGCACTAAGGTGAGTGTACCTCTTGACATCAAAAATGCATCTGTGCTGACTGGATCACCAGAAGACCAGCGTGGGAATACAGATGTTTTCCTCCCAAACATGGCTTCCCATTCTTTTCCTTCTTTGCAGCATACTTTAAGTCAGCCTTAGCAATTTTAATCACTGGCTTGCTTTTGCCCCTTAACTGGCTGCGATGCAGTGACAGTATGGCAGAATTTCCATTTCTTGATAAATCTTACAAATGTCTCTGGGGTCTATTATCTGAAACTCTGTTTTTTAGGACACACTGGATACCTCTATTACGTCCACATTCCTGGAAGACTGATAGTGTTTATTCTCTGGCCTCTCTGAAAAAATAGTAGCTACAGGCATTTGTTAATTTTCTTGCATAATTTGTTCTCAGATTTTTTGCTGAAGCTGGAATATGTATAGCTGTTTAGGTCTTCCTGTGTTTTTGCAAGCACGAGCACCTGCCACGTTGCTTTTACTCTTTGCATCAGGTCAGAGTGCCTGGAAGGGCAGTAGAGTGGGATTCATCTAACCTAATCCTCTGAGTCACTTGTCCAGGCTCTTTTAAAGTCAGGGGTGAGAAACAGACGCTTCCAATGTGTGATTCATCTCATCCTAATATAGATATCCAAAATAGGTTAAGTGTACGCATTCTAGAAATGCCTGAGGTTAGATAAGCTGAATTTCTTCCCAAGTGTCCCAAGAACTGCAGTCAATTGCAATTCTGCCAGGGAGACTTCTATTTATTTCCCTGGTGTGGCTGATCATAACATTGGGTGCCATTGCTATCTGTTGCAGATTCCTCAAAGTTGTCTCCACGTTAATACACTGGAATGCTGTGCATCCATTTGGATTTCCATGAATCCCAGCAGTCCCTATTATTGGTGAAACTGATATTCTTCCTTTATGAATTGATCCCAAATTATGCTCCCAAACATCTAGAACTACTCAGTGCTATGCAAGATAAAGGAAAGTACCCATTCACTTCTGTAATTCTTGGCTTTGGCAACAATAGTACAGAGAGGGAAGGTCATTTTTAATTTAGCTGAAGGCACATGAGAACAATGCTTTAGTATATGTAAATATGCAGTTTAGCTAAGTTTAGCAGCAATACCTCCTTTTTCCACTCAATTTATTATTCCTGTAACTTTTTTCTCAGAATAAGAGGTATGAGACCGCAGTGTGGTTGGTGAATTGTTTTAATCTATTTCCAGGTAAAATATGTCCAGAAGACGTCCCAGCCTTCGTATAGAACTTGCTACAAGAATGCTGCAATATGTTGCCAGGATATATTTTTTGTTTTCTTTATCTGTCTATTGTATGAATTGCTTGTTCCCCATATAGTGTTAATATGTTAATTAATTGATTTATTTCAGCAGGGCTTTCTGTACTATCTGTAACATTAAGCATTCTTCTTTTCCTTGGGACACTGCCTCCTTGGTGTAGGCTCTTTCAGAGGGCAATCAGTGCAGCCACGGCCTGCAATGGTCCAAACAAGGAACTCCCATTGGTAGTCCCACCAGAGAACTGCCAGTTTCCCCTTGCCTGGACTATTCTGGCTGATGTACAACCACACTCAGACAATTTATGGAAGATATTTGTACCTCTATGAAAAAACCACTGACTCACCCTACTTACACTGTGAGGAACCTTAGGCCATAACCCAGCTTACTACCAACTGAATGGTACACCCTTTCTCAGAGAGGAACACAAGAAATTCACCATGTTTTCCCAGAGTCCACTGAATGGCTCAAGAACCTTGTACTGAATTTATAATTCTGCTTACAGTTTGCAATATCCAACTGATGGTGCCATCATATAATTTTAATTAGCCTTCACTTGTTTGCTGTTTCATTTTGAAATCTGTAATGCTATCGAAGTCTTTGTAACCTGGCATATTCACTGATGCCCCATTGCCTATTCATTATTTGGTTTCCGGTTTGCTGTGTGCTGCTGCCTTGTCTTTGCATTTACTGATAGAGCATTCAGACATTATTTCTTCCTTCACTGATAGCGTGCTCTCTCATCAAACCTTTCCCAAAAGTAATTTTCCTATATTTAATCATACAGCAGCTGCCATCCTCTCTTTCCCTTTTTGTGTATTTATAATACAGCCAGCAATACCAAAACAATGCTTACTATTCATGATGCAGTGGTATGTGGCATTGAGTGAGAGCTGCTTCATGTTTTGTAGGTATATGGTGACAGCTTCATAACTCTGGGCAAACATTTAGATTCTTTGTGTGGTTCTGATGGGGGAAGATGGGGATTTTTCACTCCTCCTTTGTAAAAGAAAAGTCTCATTTGCAGTCCTCTTCAGATTCCTCCCCTTAGTAGGGTATATATCTATCTTCCTTCCTCTGTTCTTTTTAAGTTTATGGTATAAAAAAAATGAGGCAGAGAATAAAGGCTAGATTTCTGCATTTACATTAACATTTTAGTTTGCAGCAGTACAACAGTTTTGAATTGGAACCCCTGATCATCCTCAGTCACTGTGTGCATTGGTTTAGTTTGCAGAGCTATGCTGGTGTGTGTCGACTAGATCACTTTCGGAGAAAACTAATCAAGAAAGTCTCCTTGAGATCTGTATCCAGGGTACTCCACACTTTAATGGGAACACAAAAGTCAAAACTGATGAATGGCTCTTTGGACAGCCTTGACTTGCTTGTGTGTTTGGAATGTTTGGTTGTGGGGACCAGCCTAAATCCAGCCTGCAGTAAACTCCTGAAACCTTGCAGCAGGTAGATGTGGTGGCCACTGCATCAACTGCTTTGATCTACTAATCTGCTTCTATCATGCTAAATTATTTAGTAATGTAGATAGATCTTAGGCTTTGTAGAAAGATAACAAAATAAGTATGGTCAACGTGGCCTCATATTCACTTGTACCATGTTAATATTGGTACTTAGTAACAAACAACTTAAAAAAAAATCCATTAGAAACAATCTCTTCCAGCTGTGGTCTGAGGATATTGATTTCAAAACTAAAAGTTTTAAATCAGATGGTTGCATGAGGACTTCCCACAAAAATGTTCTAACTTTTAGGACTGATGTGATCAATTTCACTTGAAAAGTTCTTGCTTATTATAGCTGGCAGCACATATCCTAGCAAAGCTAATCAATAAGCACTAACACACAGATTGATACCATCCTCTGTCAGGCAGTTAGGAAATTAATGTGTTTGCAGAACAGCACCCTGGGAGTGAAAAATAAAAGAAAAAATATTAGCTTATTGATTGTGCTCCTGTGACCCATTTCCTATACATTTTTACTCCCATTTGTCACAATGTAGCTGGGTTAACCATATATGCCTGTGCACCATTCCGTAGCGTACTAACAACTCTGCACTGAACTATAATTTGACTTAATAAAACATTATCATCAGAAGCTTGTAACCTAATCAGATATAATGCCAATATTTACAGAAATGCTCAGGGATACTTCTTCAACAAGGGCTAGCCACAAGCCAGATTGACATGTTCTGCCTTCAGTTCTTGCAATGGCAAATGTGTTCAATTACAGAATTTTTGAAATAGAAAAAGAATTTTTCTTTACTATTCTCATGCTTCAAGGAGATAAAACCATTTTTACTGAAATTGAAAACAAATGGACCTTTAGACAGGCTACCTTTATTACTAGTGGAAGCTCTCTGGAAAAAAGTGAGAGAGATTTACCTTAGCTTCCATCTTCATCTGCATGCAATAAATTCCAGTGGAGTGGGAAAAATACAAATGGAAGATAGTCTTTTCTCTGGCAATAGCGGCCTTTAATGCAATTTATGTCCTTAATGACTCTGATTAACTCAGGCAAAGGAGGTTAGCTCTGACACCTTACAGAAATACAGACAATACTATCCTCCATATAAAACTGAAACACAAGAAATGTGTTTTCAAACAGATGGTACAGAAATTAAATGAAATTGAAGAAGAATGTAAGTACTGAAGACTTAAGTGCATTTCTGAGGAACTAACAGAACTCTGAGGAATTTAAGAATGTCTGTCATCTATAGCAAACATATAAGCTAAGTCAATCAAAAGAACTGTCTTGATAGCACAGAAAAAACTGACCTCTGAAGAAAAATAGGTTTGTTTGTATTGTCCAAGGAAACATTCTGCTCATTCTGTATAGCATATACTCATTCTAGACTACTGTTTTACTTGTGCAGAGGTAGCTTTGCACTAGAAGATATGACAACTGGATAAGTAACTATGCATGTTAATGCTATTTCTCCCAGACATAGTAGAGAAGACATATTAAAGACTGTAAATAGGTATGACATTTGATTTTCAACCTGTAATCTCTAATCCCTATTATTTTCAATCTGACAGGCTAATGCAAAGTGGATTCATCTCCCATGAACCACAGCTTGCCTACTGCAGGTATTGTGTTTATTATTTATTATTTTATTTATTTATTTTTATAAATAAGATTTAGAATCCTTGCAGCTTTTGAAGATGATGTAAGAAGTGTTTGGGATTTGCAGAAAAATGACGAGACAGGTAAAGCTGAAGAAATGTACTCTCTCCTTTCAGTAAGATTAGCTGTTACAATACTATGAATGTGTTGTATGCACATCTCTGATAGAAGTCAATGGTTGCAGACATTCATGTGAGGTTTTTCTGAGGTCGTAAACACCTATGATTGAAAATAAGTCAATTATACCTTCTCCACCTTCCAGAACAGGGGAGATAAGGTGCTTAACATTGCTTGTTTACACCAGAAAGTATGTTAACTGGCCACAACTGGAACAACTAAAGCTGATTGTGCCCCAGGATGTAACGGTGACAGATCAAATAAATTAGGTCACAGCCTGGTCGGATGTTCATGACTTTCGGGAGACCTGGGACAGAGTCAATTGCCAAAAATTAGGCATCTGGTGCTGTGTGTGCATATCCTGCCCTGCCTCCAGTTGTAGGTCTCCTTTCAGTCCTCTCTCATGCTGGCAGCACGATAGAATAGAATAATTTCAGTTGGAAGGGACCTGCAACGATCATCTGGTCCAATGATGCAGACGTCTCGGTTATCTTAGGACATCTCAGATGGCATGATGTGAGTCTGTTTTCAGCACAAAGCACTCCTGAAGTTAAGTAATTAGTTTTAGTATGTTAAGCCAGTAAGGCAGCTACAGTTCCAGACCCCAAATGGTGCTTTGGTTGCTCAGTGTCGATTATGTTTGGGAGTAAAGAGGTGATACCAGGAACTTTTACTTGCAGCATCTTAGCTTTGGAGACAGGAAGTTTGGGGATGAATTGAAGAAGCCTATGTTCTGTTACATACTTATAAGTAGTGTCTGAATAAAAAGTATCTTTTTCAGACAGTTTGGGTCCACTTTCAATTTTTGTACTAACTAAACTGAAAAGAAATGGCAGAACATCACACTACAAAATAATGGGACAGAGAAAAAAAAATAGAATGAGTGAAGATCTTCCAGGTAAATGGAAGGACAAAGAATGATCATGATTTGCTTCTGTTCAGAAGGGGAACTTCGTTAGTTTGTGATAGAAAACCAGAAAACCTTAGTTTCAAGGCTCTAATTGGGCAAACTTCTTTTTTAGCTTGAAGCATTAGCAGCTAGTTAATAACATGGAAATTTCTCAGATCAGAGGGAGAGTGTTGACAGAAAGCACAAAGATGGAGAGTCCTGTAAGTAAGGAGGAAACATGGGATGAGTACTGGAGTCATGAAACTAAGCTTTAAAGTGATATTAGCCTTACCCCTTAAAACCCTAGAATATGTAAGTTCTTGGAACAGACTCTATTTCTTATGTTGACATATTTCTCAGCAAAACTATTCCTGGCATTATAGAACCGTAGAATCATTTAGGTTGGAAGAGACCCTTAAGATCATCGAGTCCAACCGTCAACCTAACGCTGCCAAGTCCACCAGTAAACCATGTCCCTAAGCGCCACATCTACATGTCTTTTAAATACTTCCAGGGATGGTGACTCAACCACTTCCCTGGGCAGCCTGTTCCAATGCTTGACAACCCCTTCAGGGAAGAAATTTTTCCTAATATCTAATCTAAACCTCCCCTGGCTCAACTTGAGGCCGTTTCTTCTCGTCCTATCACTTGTTACTTGGGAGAAGAGACCGACACCCACCTCGCTACAACCTCCTTTCAGGGAGTTATAGAGAGCAATGAGGTCTCCCCTCAGCCTCCTTTTCTCCAGACTAAACAACCCCAGTCCCCTCAGCTGCTCCTCATAAGACCTGTGCTCTAGACCCTTCACCAGCTTCATTGCTCTTCTTTGCATGCGTTATAATCTAAATGGCAATGTATCTGAGTGATATCAAGACTAGTGTAGAATGTTCTCTAGTGGAAACAAGATATGGATGGGTTTTATCTGGTAGCTTAATACTCTTGCTCTTCTCAAGATCAACTAGTTTTACTGAGTTTGGTTTCTTTGCCAGTAGACATGTATTTATCTAGCCACTTATCTGATCTTAAAAACTGTTATGTCTATTGTTATGCAGACCTGACTCATAGTATGGATTTTTAATTTTGGTTTGGTGTCACTGTTTACTCCTTTCTTATGCATTCTTCTATCTTTTGAAGTCTGACTTCCATCATAAGAGAGTTTTATGTGACAGAAGTGCTGAATCAGCAGAAAGAGGATTCCCCCCCCCGATCCTGCTAAAAACTAGCAGTCTCTAGTAATATTTTGATAAAAATATAGTAATACTTCCCATTTAAATCCTCACCTTCCTCAAGAAAAGATTTGCTGGCATACTGCATAGGATTTTTGTAGTTTACTGTTTTTTATTTGATTTATATAATTTCTTCTCTATTTGTTATTTTTATACTAGAAAGTGTTCTCCTTACTTTAAAAGAAGGTAGACAGTGTAAAATGAAAGCCACACCAACAAGTATAAAATAAGATTGTGCTGGCATGGCTGGCTTGCATTTTTTACTTACCTTTTCTGCGGGTGTGGCAACCTGCTAAGGACAGAGGGAAAACATGACCCTTAAAATCTATCTGCATAACACATAGGTGACTAATTTTCTAAGTAGGAAGCAGGTACCAGATCTATTGAAATCAGTGGGAGGTTAGGTCCTGAAATATCCTCACACATCTGGCAGTTAAGGATATATTTAAACAGCGTAAGTTCTACCTATATCCAAATATCTTGTTAGTAGAGGAATATTTCAGAGCACCCACATAAGGTGCCAAGAGCTAGACAAGGCACCAAGCAATATGAAACATAAGGCACAAGAACTTAGAATTTAGACTTATGAACTATGAAAACCCTTCTATCCCCATAGCAGAGAAACCTACAGGGTATTCATTTTAAGGGGACTTAGTTACCTATCTCTTCTCATAAAGCAGAGGTCATTGGATTAACAGGATCAGCTGAAGGATAACTAGATTATAACTCTGTGAGGGGCAAATGGATTTTAGGGCACAGCTGAGCTGAATCAACAATCCCAATAAGAAGGCTCTGGGAATTAAAAACCTGTAGAGAGTTTTTAGATGTCAGTGCTAGAAGATAGTTCTGGTGAGGGAAGCTATAAAATACCTGAAACTCAAATAAAACAGAGTGACTCAATGCAAGGTGAGTCAGTTAAGGTAAGGCTTGAGAAAGAAGCTGAGGCTAGTAGTTCTAAGGCTGTTCCCGATCACATAGAAATGCCCATCTTTAAAGGTCTTAAAGTATATGTGTGGAACCATTACCGCTTGATCCTAGAAACTAATGCTAAGTGTTTTCCAGGTTTTAGCCAACCATCCAAGCCCTCATAATTTATTTGTCCTCTTGCCCAAGTTATATTCTGAGCTAAGGTTAGTGATGACATGGACTCAAAATCAGTTCTAGAGTACATTGGGATTCTCCCTAAACCATACATTTTTAATTAGCTGTTTCGGTATGTATAGGCAAAACTATATGAAGGTATTATTAAAAAAATGGAGAATCTTTCCCAGTTTCTCTGTGAAAGTTGAACATTCTGTTTTCAGCTTTGTAGGCACAGTCTATGGGAAATAAATGATGTTGTCAGTACTCGAATGTGCCAAGAGAATGCTGATATATTGTGTGCTTCACTCTCAATTATCCAGGGGCTGTTTATCCAGGTTGCAGATTAACTATGTCATGGATGCAAGACAATGGAGTTGGCTCTCTGCACAGCTGGTTGGTTTTGGCTTGGATTAACTCAGGTGCAGTTGAATCATGTCATCAGCTTTCATGTGGTACAGACCCCACACCAATAACACATGTAAACCTGACCTGGCTGCATGCAGACTTGGTGTGGGTGCCTCTCTTATTCCTGTTACCTTCTGTGGAGTGCCAATTCTCCCATTCAGAGCTGATACTACTGGACCAAAGGTGGTTTTGCAAAACCTTACAGCCTCAGATTTTGAGAGGGCTTATCAGAGTGAACTCAGTACCATGACAGTGCTCAGAGCAAATCTGATGTGGTGCTGTGTCCGAGTTAAGAAGCCTCCCCAAGTCAGTAGCACTGGAGAGTGGAGTACACAAGTACCAAGTGAATAGTCTGAGTAGGCCTGGTCCTGTGCAGAGCCATCAGGGTGCCTCCTGTTAACGCTTCCCAGGTTGCATGATCTGGGATGATCCCAGACCCTGCTTCTGCGACAGAAAGGTTTTACAGGCTTAACTGGTAACAGAGCTACAGAACAAAGTCCTTATTTAATGCAAAACACTAGAGCCACCGTATAAATTAGCATGAGTCATTTCAGCTTGTCTTGTGATAGAGTCTGCCTGGCTACCTCTCATTTTTCATTGCTCTCTGTTGTTTTTCTGGTTGCGTAAGCCAAGTAAGTTTAAGTTTGCTGTATCAGCAAAACTGTCAATTATGCCTGTGTTCTAGTAACCCAGTCAGCTAAAATAAGCTTCTTACTTCTCAGCCTTCTGTCCTCTCTTCAATCAGGGAATATGGGACAGATGTATTTCAGGGGTCATAGACCGCCCATTGGCACTGTATGTGAGGCATATACATAGCAGCATAGCCGCTACCACATCATGTGTGATGAGTATATTCTCTCTCTCTTTCCCTAGCAGGTGGCTGTTTCTGGCTGTCCATTTTCATGCCTACACAGTAGTCCTTTCTCCCTCATTTGAAATCAAAGGCTCAGTGACAGTAGGGCTGAATCTTGAAATTTATGCCCTTTAGAATAGACCCTTTCAGTCCTTCCGCAGTGCTGTAACAGGCTGGTGCCACAGTGTGCTATGAGCAGAGCTGCTGAGGTGGATACATGGAGTATATTATTTGGAGGAAAGAATGAGACAATGGCATGTTTCTGTAGAGCTGTGCGTACAGCCAGAGAAATTGCAAAGTTCCTTTTTTTTTTTTTGTTTTCAGACAACTTAATTTGAGGAAAATTCCTTAGTAAAATGTCCCAAATGGAGGCCTAGGAATTTATCCCATATTCTTTTCCTGTTTTGGAGAGAGAACGGGAGCTCCAATCCTCCATTTTATAAAACAAGATATAGTTGCAAGGAATATTCCTTTAAGAGACACAGTAGAGTCCTACTAGCTGTTGGATAACTACCCAAGAGAGCAGCTCATTCTGGAAGCTAGCTCTTCCTCATTGCTTCCCTTCTCTCTCCCCTCCCTCGCCCAGAGCAAGCATGCCCACAGGAAAATTGATCAGGTCTAGCCTGCCTGGATCTGGCCTCTTCAGGGCATTTGCATAGCAACAATCTAACTTCTTCCCTGCTATCAGTCAGATGTCTTCAGTCCACAGCTGGAAGATACTACTTTTGATTGTAGAGTCATTTAGTCAATTGATGTGACTGAAATTATTGATGGCTGACAAGGAAAAAGGAAAAAGAGATGAGTATGGCCATGCAGGAAATTTCACAACTGTGATGATCTACTCTTTGACAGAGAATGTGGGCCAAGGCATCACACACTTGTACTTACACTATTCAGCCCAAATCTCCTAAAAACTTGTCCCTTGTTACAGATTCCCCAAATGGGAGGAGAACTGACTGAAGTATAAAAGTTTAGGGCTCAGGCTTCCAGTCAAATTACTGTTTCAACAGCTTACTGTGACAAACTGAGCTGTGGTAACTGTGTGAATGCAACTGAAGCTGTATGACTTCACATAACACTTTCTCAGTGTAGGCTGACAGTCTCTGTGAGCCAGCTGAGCAGAAGTTGTTAGGCCACAGAAACTTGATCAGGAGTAACTTGATGCAATTATTACTAAGTTTTCAATTGACATTATGGTTCAAATTCCTTCCTTTTTTAAGTGAAAACATGAAACTCTCTCTTCGTAGACAACATCTGACATGGGGAGGAGAAGGCAGAAAGGACAGATTGTCTTCTCTGAGCTGAGCTGGTCTAAAGTTCCAATCTGAGGAACTATCTGTGTGGCACAGATGCTTTCAGGACTGACTGTTTTTCATCAAAAACTGTTGGAGATTTGGAGAGTTATAAATAGCTCCTACTTCATTAGCCAAGACCTCAAAGACTTCAAGCACAGGTGCAAAGATTTCTACAGGGATGAGAGAGGAAAGATCACTTTCAGTGGAACGGCTGTGTCCTTGAGAGTGAAAAATCACAAGTCACTTTTCTGTTTCTTGTTGCTGAATAGAATATAACACTTAAACTGACACAGGCCACAGAGAAAGAATTAAAAGAGATCAGATGTTGATTCTAGTAATGCTTCCTTGGATTATTCTTGATTTTGAAATAATTTGAATGGAAGCTACTGTTAAATTGATAACACGTTGTGAAAATGTGTGAGGACTGGCTTCCATGAACAGTGAGGAAAAATGGATTAATGGAAAGTATGGTATCTGATCAAAACATTAATAATCGCCCTCCCTTGTACATTGGACCTGAAAAAAGAAACAGCAAACAATTGAAAAAAAATTATCTCTGTCATGAACATCTGTTACCAGTCAAGCAAATGCTAACAACAGTAAGCAGCCTTTCTTTCATCCTGTGCAGAGGTTCATCATTACACATCTCCAAGTTCAAAATGAAGGTCAGACTGGAAAGGTGAGAAATGTAAGAATTCTACAGCAAATACTCCGAAAAAACCCCAAGGTTGTAGCTCTGAGCTCTCCTCCCAAGTGTCATTCTGATCCATAGCTTGGAGAGATGTCATATTTGTAGTACAAACAGGAAGAGATAGCATAGCAACAAAAACATAACAGTGTCTGAGCAATGATTTTAATGAAGAAGAGGGCAGTAAGAAGAGTTCAGCTAATGGCAACAGAAGTGGAAAACAGTAAAATCAAGGAACTTCTTAGCCTTAAGAATTTGAACATGTTTTTTTCTGGCTGAACCAAAACTTTTAAACGTCTACTGAAGCCTATCAACTTCATCAGAATTTAACATATTATTAAAAATAAGCCAGTGATTGAAACCTTTAACAAGTGAAATGTTTTGACTAATGATATTACATGGGGATTTGAAGACTGGAACCTATGCAAAAATAGGTCGAGATTCTTATAGTACTAAATAGGCTGAGATTCTTACAGCACTAAGATGTAATTTAGCATTGTAATTACTTCACATTTTCACAGCTGTATCCAGGTGTCTTAAAAATATTAACACAATGGCTGCTCTAATTTTTAAGTTTATACAGTTTTTTCCTCTATTTGTGGTCAGAAAGCTAAGCGAAAGGAATCTGTTTTATATGTTGATCTGGCATGAAGATTGAGTTATTTCTTAGAATTCCTCGCATCAAGACTCTCGGCCTTAGATCTATCATCAATTGAGCCCACTTCCCTATATAGTCACACTCTTGATATCTAGATATATCTGATAAAAAGCTGTCTAAAGATATCAAGAGAGCGCATAATTCTGGGAGTGAGGTTGGTAGACTGGATATGTGAATTAAAGTGAATCTTGAAGGTATGGTGTGAAACAACTAAATGGACTCAGCAGAAGGGAAACCACATTGCAGTGATGAATGACAGAGCAAGTAAATATTTCAGCTGAATGAGCTTGGTTTATGGTGGTGGTGCTATAAACTTAGTTTAAAATTCGGTTTATTTGTTTTTTACCTGTGCTATTGCTTTGTACTCCTTTAGGGTTCCTATCATAAGCATCAGAATACTTCAATACTTTGAAAATTCACTAACTTAAAAGAACTGGAAAGCTCCAGTGTCAGTTCTGTAAATGCCATTAGAATCCACATAAAAATAACTCACATTTTTGTCAGAAACAAAAAGCAGAAAGGAATTCGAGAGGTTACGTTCACTCTGGTGCTTTTGGATAGTTACATAATGTAATTGAATTCAAATGCTATGTAAAACCAGGTATGACTTATTTTGTCCCTCACTAGTCTCCTTAAAGTTAGCTGACCAACACACATTCACATATACATACTGCCCAATACAAGTCCCTTCTTGTAGCTCTGTTTATAGCTCTATTTCTAAGCTCTGCAGCAACTTGGTAGAATTTCTCTTACACTATGAGATTGTCATTCTGAAACACAGTTGATCAGTACTGTACACAGTACTGAAAGTAATGAAATTTATATGATGACCTTAAGACTTTTCTACTTATTTTACTGGAAGTACTTCCTGTTATGTCTTAGATTCTTAGCCCTCTCTATGTTAACAATTCAGAGCCCTCAGCTGATCAGCTAGACATCCCAGTTTGTTTCCTCCCAGTGAGAGAGTTCTTCCCATTTAGAGCAGAGATTTTTTGTTATCGCTCTGTAACTGCAGCATTTTGAAGCATTAACTGCTATACAGTTACTGTTATGACAGTCTTCAAGGTCATCTGATATTGCATGATAGTGTGATGCTTCTCTGTATTGCAGATGCTTCCCAATTTTGCATCACTAATTAAGTTCTTAGAAAAAGGCCCCTATGCTTTGCTTTTCTTGAACTCGTTAGCCATTACGCCTTTCACTTTGCATTCTGAGCTACTGTCATTAATGAAAACTGAGAAGAGGATACTTCATTTAGTTTTCAGAGAAACTGAGATTGTCATTGCTTAGTGGCTTCTCTTCTCCTCCCCA
>NW_008796110.1:1717807-1725006 GCF_000699145.1 Aptenodytes forsteri
TTCTTTGTTGTCTCTCTTCCCCCCCCCCCCCCCCGAGTTTTTCATGTATATGGCTCAAAAAGCCTGCTCTTTTCATTTTCTTATCCTCTGCCAGATCTTATTCAGCTTCATTCTCACTTTACCCCTACATTCCCTGTGTTTGAAGACATAATTTTACCTCATTCCCTTCCCTCTGTCAGTACGCTTCTGCATTCCTTGTGGACTCCTCTTCCTTCTAATCTTTCCCATAGCACTTGCTATCTTAGGTTATCCTTTTGCTTCCTCTTGTCATGGTTTTGCTGTTTTTCCTAAGGACGTGAAAAACTTCAGTGACTACCATGAGCTTTTGAGTGACTGAATGTATTCTTCAACCAGGAGACTCACCTGATGGGACACTTGTGTCACTTGTCCCAACATGAAAGATAATCAGTTCATTCTTCTGGCTCTTATCAGAAGTCCCTTTAACCTTACAGTCTCATCTAATTTATATTCTTACTAAATGCATCCTGACAAGCAACACATTTTCTACTGGATCTGCTCAAATGAAAAGTCTACAATTTCTTAGCCAGAACTCTTGGATAATAAAAACCTGCCTCTTCACTATGCTTTTAAGAGTCTTCAGTCCTTTATTCTCCCCCTTCTGTCTGAGAGTCATGTTTCCTTCTCCTTCTCAACATCTTGAAAATCATTTATATTTCCCTTGGCCTCTCAGTCCTGGCCCTTTTTTTTTTCCTTAGTGAAAACAGTTTTTCTTTTCTTCACTGCCATCTTGCTTTTTCTATTCATTTTCTAATGGAGCAAGTCAGTGTCTCAATCCTTCTTGCTCTGGCCTCATCTCCCTCTGTCCTCATGGTCTTATGTTACCCCCTTCATTTATGTCTGTTCTTCATATTTTGCCCAATGTGTGTTTGAAAATTTGAAGGTGTTTGTGCTTCTGGCATTCTTCCCACAAATACTCAAACTCACACTTACATTCTGTGTTGATCACTGCCTACATTCTAGCACTCAGGTCTTCTCTCATGAGTTCTGTCGATTGATACTTCATGCATTAACAGATTCTGTGACATTTCCACTCAAGGACAATGTAGACCCTGAAACCTCCGCATCCAGTAATCCTGATTGTCTTGGCAAATCTTAAGATTCTACTTGCTGAAGGCTTAGCCACCATTACCGTCTTTTCTTACAAGTTCCCAGCTTTAAAGAAATAAAGAAAATTCTTCTGGTTTAGCCTCCATGCTTCTGACTTCATGCCTTTATAAGCTTTTGTCTGGGTCAATGCTGTCAGCTCACTGAGACTCCGCAGTTAGCTATTTTTCAGCTGTGATCAGTCAAAAGCAGGAAGCTCTCTTAACACCATTAGCTGCAATGCCTCAATTCTACTCATGAAAGAAAGTTGTGATTTGAGAAGCTGGGAATATTCCATAAAAACAGAACTGAGAGCTTTAAGCATGTTACCTGAAAGGGACAAAAGCCAGTGAGTGAATAACAAGCAAAACATTCTAGAATGTTCTACTAACTCAAACATAACCTTTTTAAAACAGTGAAAGAGGATTTATTTAAATTGAATAATCTTTCATAAATCAACGAGACAATTTGAGTATGTTGGACTATGTTTTTTTGGCACAAGGTTTGTTTGTATAAAGATTTCTTTCTTTCCTTTAAGCTAGTAAATTTAAAATTCCAGTTTCCACACAATTTTTTTTTCATGGTAGTTTGATGGCTTTTTAGTTGGAAACTGAACCTTTGGTTAGATTGTAATGATTACTGTTTGTCTTAAGTAAGCAAACATGCAATTACTTTTTCGTAAAGGCAAAATTGCTTTGCATACCAATGCACCTACCCTATTGCCAAATTCCAGAGATCTTATTACCTTATCATTTTTCGGCCATGACAGATACCAAAAGAGCACTGGGTGTACTCCTACAGAGCAATTACTTGGATCAGTTCCATTATTCTAATTCCTTTTATGCCCCAATTCATTAATCCCCTCCTTTATAGTGTCCCCACAACCTGCATCTCCTTTGGCAAAGGAGGAGGAAAGAAATCTCCATATACTTACTTCGGATTTGATTTTTTTTTCAGAGCAGAACTCTTCTCTGCTTTTTCAAGGGCTGTCTCATCAGACTGTCTCCTATTTTCCTCTTATATGGAAGGCCATTAATTATCTTCAGTTTCAACCTTAAGTATTGTATGTGGATAGATACGCTTTCTTGAAACATAGGGGAATTTTTGGTTTTAATCCAAACTGAAAATCAGGAGGCTAGAGAACTTCCCTGTTCCTTTCAGAACCCTCCTGAAATGTTCTGGTATATATTCAACTTTTTATCTTTAGCTAAACCTAAAATGACCTAAAATGATATTGCTAGCTTTTTTCCCCCCCTCTATATCAGTGCCTAACTCTAGTCCAGACAACTTGTTGACTTTTTGCTCATAGGGATAGAAATATTCCTTCCTCCAAAGAGTTATGCTTTCTACAGCTCAAGACAAATACAAGCATAGGATTGTGAAATCCCTCAGAGGAGTGATATGACTGCAACAAATGTCATGAAGGAAGATGAACAGCAAAACCAAATTCATGAACTGGGCCATTTTTACGGGCACTTTCAGCTTGGTCTCAGGAAGGGACGGTAACATACTGTTTTGTCAGGAAAACTACTAGAAGTCATAGTAGACCTTGGGCTAAATCCTCAACTGGGTTCAATGTGGGGGTTCATTACCTTAAATGCAACTACACCAGTTTATACAACTGGAAGAATCAGTCCATTATACTCTCTCTCAAATAGTAGCTTAATAGCACGGGAGTGCCTTTCAGGCAATTCCCAAATATTATGTGGAAAAAGGACAGGAGGTATCAAAGCCATGACATCTGATTTATTTCATTAATTGCTCTTTTATTTAGTTTTGTTTTGGTTTTGTTTGCATGCGGTAGAATCTCAGCAGAACCAGTTCGGGGATTAAAGGATTAGTGTTATATTGCTATATTCAGAGCCCTTTAACTGTGCTTCCAGCAAGAGATAAGAAGAATGGAAGGGCAGAATGACCAGCAGCTGTAATCAAGGCATGCTACAAAAAGATGCTGCAGATTTTTATTTTCCTTTACATCTGAAGAGATGACCTGTTGTCCAAGCATGGCAGCTGCAAAGGGATGCAATCATTCATTTGGCTCTAAGCTCAAATGTTCATGCTGGGCTTACTGCACTCCTGCTATATTCATATATTGAAAATAGGCATATAGCTAGGAAATGGATTTTAGAAGTATAACATTCCTCTGGGTATTCTGTGGCTCCAAAGAAGCCCAAGGAGTAGGCATTGTTGCAGAGCAAAAACATGGGAGAGTTGCAAAGTGCATTTTTCCTTCAGCAGAACATCCATGAAGCCGCGCTCAGTCTGTACATCTGCCTTCAACTGAGGTGTAAGTCTTCTGTAATTACTAAGTGCTACAAAAGTACAGTCTTATCTCACTGGTACCAGAAGGTGCAATTTCAGCTAGCATGATTATAGCTCAGAAAGCAAAGGCCAGACTCAGTCTGCAATAAGTCAGAGGAGTTACTGTCATCAGAATGAATCTGGCCTTAAACATTCAAAGAAAGTATTAGATGAAGAGCCAGAGAGGATCATATGCTCGATGCATGGCCTCCATGATAGAGTATGCATATTTCTTTCAGGTACTCTTATACACAAGCTGTGGATGCTCACTTTTTGGCTGCATAACTACTTGGAAATGTCCCACGCTGTTTGATAGGACCCAGATGGCAACCAGATGGCTACATGTGACTCTTTGGAAGTGCTGCTGTAGACAGGGACTAAGAAACCAAAGTACGTCTACAAAACATCTCCTTCTCTTTCCCATAACTTTTATTAATAGGGAGTGGAGATTACCATACTATATCCCCACTGTTAAATAACGGCAGATGTTGGGGGGTTTGCAGATCATTTTCCCATTTCAGGAAAACCAAAATCACTCTGACCCAGAGTCTAAGCATTTTCCAATGATGACTTGTTTACTTACTTGATATATCCTACATTGTCAAATCGGGGACAGTTTTAAACTTGAAATTGCTATGAAAATCCATAAATATTACACTATCTTCAGGAATATAGGAAACTCTGCTCCAGCTACTCCCTTTCTAAAAGCTCTCCCTTTGACCAACTTAGCAGCCATCCATTTCTTAAGGGGAAAGGTACACTCTCATGTGCACTAACCACCTAACAGATAACACGTGGGCAAATAGCATGCAGGCAAACCCATCCATCTTTCGGAAATCTTGGCTCTGACACCAATGACTAGCTCTCAAGAGAATTTCTGTATAAAAGCTTATTCCAGCTACAGACATGCAAACAGCACTAACTCTCTTGCCATTTGTTAGTAACATCTATTCCCAAACCAGAATTACAAGAGAGTTGTAACATTTGTTCTACAGTACTTTTCCAGACACTCTATTGTTTACGGTAAGAAAGAGAACTTACAGGACGGTGATGATTCATTCCATCATGGTATTTTCCAGCCACATTCAAAGACAAGGTGATGATTCAACTGCTTCTTCCAGTCACGTATCAGGAACTTGTAGTAGAATCTGAGCCAATTTTTTTCATTTCTCAAAACCATTGGCTGCCCGTACTTTTCTCTAAGTCACCATACTCTTCTCTACACATAACAGAAAAGCCTCTTATTATACAGAAGGGCTAAAAGATGATTTAGCATAACCTGTAATACCAGACATCTTTCTCCCTCTCACACATTGTTTTAGTTTGCAGTCAATGAAAATATGCTGATGTGAAAATTTAGCGATACAAATGGGGCCTGGAGTATTTAAGCATTGTTAGTCTAATATTGCTACAATGCCATGAAAAGTTAACATATCCCAGTTTCTACTTGTGTAGAAATACCGTGTTTTTGCAGGAATTTCTTTTGGGAAGTTCTTCATAAGAATTTATTTGGCTCCAGATGGATTATATCCTCTCACTCTATTAATATTTCCTAATGTTGGTCAGTGATTTACTGTAAAGTTTCTGTTTTACCTTAGTTTAGAGCCTATTATGCAGTCATCACTTCTGTATGATAAAACACAATAAAATACCTTCATAATGATACCTGACATGAACATTTCAACATATCGGAGTTTAATGGTACCAAAGCTTCTCGGCATCAAACTCTATTTACTAAATGAGTCATAAATTAAATAATTTTCAGCTCTATAGGCAAAGGATACATTATGTTGGTTTGTAGTTAAACACATTAGATGTTTATTAGGGACGTAAAACAATTAGCTAATGCATGTGCATTGACAGGAAGGTGTACGTGTTTGTATGCATGAAGGAGATACAAGGCAGAGAGGAGGCAGAGGGATAGAAGGGAGGCATCTGTGGTGGGGAATAGATTTAAATGCAGGGAAGTATTGCCACGCAGAATAAGAACCAAGATGTTCTTTTTAAATATCATAGCTGTCATTTTGATGGGAGAAAGAGCCCATCACAATTACATTGATTGCAGCTTAAAGCTTTGCTAGGAGTTCACCAGAATCTAGCTGAATGTTAATATTTTTCTGATTTGGCATTTTGAAACTGTACATTCTGCTAATGAACTTCTGTCAAAAGGTTCATTACTTAATCATTACTCTATTTTTAATAATGCATGCTTTAATGATTTTTGCCCCTTCTTGAATATTTGCTCTCTGGGTGTTTCTCATTGCTGACCATTCTGAATTTTAATTTTGATGTGGTTTAAACTGTTCAGACTTACTAAGAATGCAATAAAATCAAGAATCGGGAAGATGCAGTGTAGCTCTGGGAAGTCCCTACCAAAGCATTTGTTTTCTGTTTTCGTACTGCCATCTTGAGTGTAAGTATTAAAACTACACTTATTACATGTCCTTGTACTCATGCCTTTGCTTTCTTCCATTAAAATATCATCCTGCATGCTTGAAAGTGGGTTTTAAATACTGCCAAATTAAAACAGTTGCACTTTATACACAGGGATGTAAATAACTAAAGGTGAACCAGGTCACCTGTGATGACTGTTCACTACTACCACAACATCATGTTGAACAAACAGAAACCTGTACCAGACAGTTAAGATATTTATTTGCCTTGTCATATACATTGGTTAGAAGAAATATTTCCATTTTCAGCAAAACCCAGGAAATATCTGACTTAAGAATTATTTGTTGTCTTTTCCAATATGGACACATTTTTGTAGGTCCCTGAATTCCAGGATCGTGATAAGAGTGTACTAGTTTTTGTAAGCACTGAACATTTTCATATTCTCACATTTTACATAAGAGTCTGTTCTGTTCTTTTTCTGCCACTGTCTTCAGGGATTAAGGATCAACCCCACAATGCCTAGCTTCCATTTTCAAAGTTGGCTAGTGATTCAGAGACTAACATGACCTGATTCTCAGAAAGTTTTGAGCCACTTGCTCTCCCATCAGGCTACCTTAAGGGCAGTCATAGGCTGCTGGCTGAGAAGGCTGAGATACTGTGGCTTAATGAATTATTGGTGATCAGCTGAACCTTGCTGCTCATAACGGCTGGTTGAAATGGCTGATCTTGTGCTTACAAGGACTCCTTCAGGATACCATGATAACGGGCAGGTCATTAATAGACGTATATAAGGATAAAGCCTTACAGTTCTTATTTATCAAAGCCCTATCTGATGATGTATCACCTGATATACATGAATCAAGGTCTTCAGAGATTGCCAGCTAGAAAATGTGAATAAGGGCTATATTCTGTATGGCTACACTGATTTAACAAAGCTTCTTGCCATTCAAGAAACAGTATTCATAAACAGATAGTCCCTTGCAGAAAAAATCACAAACCCCACCCCCCGCCCCAAACCAGAAAAAGAAATCCAAATCTTTGATATTGTCCTGGTTTCAGCAGGGATAGAGTTAATTTCCTTCCTAGTAGCTGGTACAGTGTTTTGGATTTAGGATGAGAACAAAGTTGATAACGCACCGATGTTTTAGTTGTTGCTAGGTAATGCTTACACTAGCCAAGGACTTTTTAGTTTTCCATGCTCTACTGACTGAGAAGGCTGGAGGTGCACAAGAAGCTGGGAGGGGGCACAGCCAAACTGGCCAAAGGGACATTCCATACCATGTGACGTCATGCTCAGTACATAAACTGGGGAAAGCTGGCCGGGGGGGCCGCTGCTCGGGGACTGGCTGGGCATCGGTCGGCGGGTGGTGAGCAATTGTACTGTGCATCACTTGCTTTGT
>NW_008796110.1:1725253-1763987 GCF_000699145.1 Aptenodytes forsteri
ATTATCATATTATTATTGTTATCATTTTATTTCAATTATTAAACTGTTTTTATCTCAACCCACGACTTTTTTCTCACTTGTGCTCTTCCGATTCTCTCCCCCATCCCACCGGGTGGGGGCAGTGAGCGAGCGGCTGCGTGGTGCTTAGTTGCTGACTGAGATTAAACCACGACAGATATTCATACAAATGCATCACACTGAATATTTGTTTAGTTATCAATAAGAGCAATTTAGCTATATTAAGAGCAGGAAAGGTTTGTGTGCAAGGAAAAGCCGTATTTTAAGATTAAAAAGATTAAAAGATTTCATCTGGCAAGTTTCCCATTTTTTTCAGTCAAATACAATGACAGCTTTTAGAGAATGATTGTAATTTTTGTGGTCATTCTGACTTTGTAATAGAAGAATAGATAGGCAGATATCATTTCTTAATCAGTCTTTCTTCTTCTTTGCTTAAGTGATGCATGGAATGACCATGTGGAACTCAAATTATATTCCTGCCTGCCTATATTACTTGTGATTGTGCTTAAGACAGGCACAAAATTATAATTAGACTTTACACATATAATCAGAAAATACTCTTGACTGAGTGGGCAGGAGAGGCAGTAAGTATTTTTCTTTTCACAGAAAAGAAAAATAATTTTATTACAGATACATAGCAGGGTGCATTGAAAAAGCTTCCCAAAAGAAGTTGACAGGCATTGTCCTAAAAACATGGGATGCCAGGTTCCCAGGGATGGGTCAAATTTAGGCACGTTTCCTTGTACCTCAGAATCTATGGCACAACTTGAAATGCATCTTTTCATTAATCCTTTCTTTTCAAACTTACTTGTCTTTTTTTCATTTAATGCCTACTTGAAAGCAGACCTACTTTCTCAAATGCATGTATTTAGACAAGTGGCCTTATATCCTCATATGCTAACTGAAACATGTCATGAATTGGTCAAATAGCTGACAGTAACTTTTGGGAAATGAGTGTTTGCCCAACAAGTTTGCCTTTGAAGCACATTGCATCTGGAATCCATTCTTCTTTTCAGTTGAGAGGTGATTTCTTTGAAATAGTAAACACTGCTACTCAGAACACGGTGTGGTCTGAAAAGCACCATGTCTGTTCTTGGCTGTGTTTTGAACTGGACACAGATGGACACAGTCGTCGGGAAGCTGGTATTTTTCGTGTAGATTGGAATAAAGTAGGAAGGTAGGAGGTGAACCAATGCTGGAGAAGTGCGTGTTATCATAAAATCTTTTTGGTTCATTTAGTCTTGCTTTTATCCTCTAAATTGGCAAAAGAAGTGGCTTGTCCAGTTTTTAATATCTTAATAATTATAGCATTGAATATAAACGAATACCATAATATCATAATGATTATGCAACTACAGGATTGCTGTCATTAATTCCCTTAATTAACAATAACCACACCTAAAGAAACAACCTTTTATGTAACTGTTTTGCTTAACTATGAATATTACTCTTAAACTGTAAAAAAATATGTATTTATGACTACATGGAAGAGAGCTCAAATTCCATTTAGATGCCTAGATCAAATGAATGTTTCCAAGAACTACACTTTCATTGTTCCTGCTGCATGCTGAACAACTATAAATATCTGGTCACCTTTTTTAAGGCTTACATAATGCGAATCATAAACATTCAGAACTTTTCAAAACGAGTCCATATTTGCAGATATTATAGCCCTCATTCCCTCCTTTTTTCTCTTTTGTTTACTTCATTCTTTGGCTGCCACTGACAATTACTGTCTTACTGCTTATCTGGGATCTGTATCTACCTTTTTCACATTTAGATTGTAAGTTTTGGGGGCAGGAATCATCTTTTTGTTCTGTCTTTATACAGTGCCTAACACAAAGCAGGTCACGTGTGCTTCTGCTATATACTTAAGTATATCACTGCTCTTGCACAACTAAGAAAATTTTTTTTTCTCAGTTTACCTAAGACAAAAACAAAGAAAAAAATCCTTCACATATTAAAAGAATTACATCAAGAATATTGAAGGAACCATTCTCACAGTCTCACACAGACTCTATGTTGCAACTCCAGCAGTGATATGTTAAAAAGGGCAGAACTCAAACACTGATAGTGCCCATTACAGGTACCCACTTTGAGAAAAACAAAGCCATGGTGGAAAGAGTCCAAAGAAGAACAAGATAAAGATGTTTAGAAACTGAACGTGAAGGAATTGGTATAGCTAAATCTAAGGAAGAAAAAATCTAATGGAGTACATATTTTAATAATTTTCCACTGTGTAAAACAGTTTTTAGTAGAGAAGACGACAGGAACAATAAGAAATTCATTTTTATTGTACTGAAGTTGGCACAACTGTCTAATTGAGATGATAAAGCACTGGAGCCTAAGAATGCTATAAAATCTCCACTGGAGTGACTCAGACAAACTATCCAAATAGCTGGCATATATTTGACCCTCCTCGGTTCAGCATCTGGCCAAAAGGACTCCTTCTAACCCCTTACCCTTACGTAACTCTGTGTTGTCTAGGTAAGGACATACTCCCAGTAATTTTTTGACCATTTGATCTGTTATTCAGCAATTTAAATTTGCATGAAAGGATAAGTTGTCCATATATAAGGAAGTACAGCACCTTAGAGGGAAGGGAGGGGATGCAATTCAAGAAGAAGCTTAGAGATGTACATTTAAGTCATTTGTAGATCTGTTTTCACCATGTGCTGCAGATTCAAACCAGGAAAATAAGGTCAAATTTGTGAAACATCAGGAAGAGTGGGCAGTCTGTGCTGAAAATGGTGGCAACTTTCCCATCTGCTGAAAGCTGTTAGGTAACGGATTTGAGCTAACTTCCAAGAAAACATCTAGGCTATGTAGGACCACGTCAAGTCCTAGATTCCTACTGACATATACTAACTATTAAGTGGCCCAACAAAACATTGCTACATAGATCCTTTTATAGTATCCTAACCCTATAGAAAGACAGAGGCTAGGACGTTTTGGAAAGGGGAGTCACGTTAATACGTATTCCAATTCAGCATGCTATTGGGAAATTATTAGGTCTGATCTGAAATGTTCTGAATTACTTGCTCAGTACTATACATTTTAAAGAGAAAAAAAGCAGTATCACAGGAGACCAAGTAAAAAGGAGAATGGAGCTACCAAAACCCGCAATACTAAGTAGCAGCAATGATGCATCCAAATCCTCTTTAAACACAAAGAGCAAGAGGATAATTCTATACAGGCCACCTACAGAAGAAACTTTGATAATTGTTCAAGATACAATTCTCTGCAGGAAATCATGGAAGGCTCAGTAGTGAAAATGCAGGTTGCCATGCCTTGAGACTGCATTATCTGCACTTTATTTATATGTTCTTAATTTTTAGGTATGGAAATTTGGTAGAGATAATGGGGAAATGAGAAAGAACAATAATTTAAGAAAGCATCTGTCTAATTAGAATATGTGCAAACCAAATAGAAAATTTTCTGTGAAGCTAGTTTTAATTACAAGTAGTTTACTTTCTTTATAAGCTCACTGGCATGTTTGATGAAAGAGCAATGGTTGTGGAATATGCAATATGAGAGGAGCAGTTAAACACAAACGCTCTCTTATGATGAAGACTCATCTGATGTTGAAGAGATTTTTGTATCTTTGGAAAACTCGGCAACACCATTCCCATTTCGAAAAGGATGCAGGGCTTGGCATACTACTGTATTGTGGTGCAGAGACCACTTGATGGTGGTGTTGTGCAGCGCCCCTGGAAGTGCAGCCCCTGAGAAGCTCACCAGCTCTCATTCTTTGCAGCCAGGACAATCAGCGTGAATGCAACAAGCCCCAGGACTCCTTCAGCTCACGGCTAGTGTAGCCCACTAACTAATATATTGACCAACCCATATGCTGCAGACCCCTTTGGAACCAGAAATAATTTAGGCTCAGTTTGAAGTCATTTAAACAAATCCATACCTAGCATGAGTAAAATACCTGTGCAATTTCTTCCAGCTTTCTAAAGTGAACTGAATTTTTCAGACTCAACAGTTCAAGCTACAAAGCAGCTATGGGGTCATCCTATTACTCATCTCTTTTCACGTTGCCAAAGGTTTATATGATCTTCTTCCCTTAGCCTACCTTCTCTCTTCCTCTGGTTGATACTCATTTAAGTGTTGGACAGGTTGCAGCTGGGCTAAGGAGAGCAACCTGGAAGAATGAGAAGTCATTGCAGTCTTAGCACTAATGTCCGAGTGGGTTAAATCAGCCAGGGCTAAACATGCTACTGCAACTAAGGTGTCTAAGGTAATGTGAATTAGCTAGTTTAAAATGAGCTTGGCTGCTTTCCCTTTACACTGGGGCACTGAGCCTCAGCCTGTTGTGCCCCTGTGACAAAATTATTTCTGCTTTCACAGTGGGTAGATAGCTGTAATGCTGGCAGGGCTGTTTTAAGGTGGCCCTCGGCATTGCATGAACAGCTGTGCACGGACTGTTATCGTCAGCGGGAGATGTTACTCATGCAATCCCAGGCAGTTGGACATAGCTTCAAATTAGGACAACTGCCTGGGGCCTGGGTGTTTCAGGTATCATAGTGCTCAAAACCACACAGTTCCTGGGAGCTGCAGGTCCTGTAAAATCTCACTGGAAATTGCTTCATCTCTATGTCTTCTGTGCCAGCTGACAAGATCCATTACCTTTCTAAGTCATCTCCACCCTCCCATGGTTTTTTGACACTGGGTGATGAAAAAGGTGAGTAAAGATTTAAAGCAGAACACACAGGTACCCAACCAGCCAGCTCTGGTGCTTTGGATAATATCTACTAGATGTTCTTGTGTTGTAAACCCAGTCTGCACATGCACAGAGTACCACACGTGTGTCTGTATGTCTATGGATGCCCTGTCTTCCACTGAACAGATCTCCATCTCCTCCTAGTGGATCTAATGCTAGATCTTGTGTGCTTCTGCTATCTTTGTACTGAGTGTAACTTCACATTCAGTTTAAGCCAATCTAGCTGCGAATTGCTGCTGAAATGAGAAGTTCTACCTTTGTTCTCTGCTGTGCATTTGAGTGCAAGCTGACAAGCAAAATGGGGCTCATTAACCATGCTGTGTAGGTGAACTGTAGTTCAGTAGTTTGATAAAAAAGGCTATTTGATAGTCTCTCCTGGTGCATGCAGAGCCTTTTTCATATTCTCACAGAGGACTTTTCTATTCATGTCTTTTTCAGACAAGATGGCCTGAGAAATCAGAGTACATCTCAAGTTACAGTGTTGGGAGCATGAAAATATTTCAGTGGATACCCTTCTAGATGAAACTATCACGAGAATGTGTTAAGAGTGGGCCATTTGGCCATCAGGCAGGGACCAGTGCTGACGCTTGGCAGAAAGTCTCCATAGGCAGATATCTAACTGTGGTCCTGTGTTCAGCATTAACTGCCAGCCTGTCAGCACTCAAGTTGGCCAAAACGTTTTAACTGTACCTAATGTGCTTATCACTTCACTGAAGCATCTTATAAAATATATGCTCTCACTCTCTGTCTTAAGTTGAAGAAATGTGGTGAAAGAGTATAGGAAGTCATATATGACAGGAAGAGCATGAGTCTCAAGCTTTACAGGAGAGTTGAAATCTTATTTATAGAATGAGAATAAAAACTATTAATATAATAGTATATTGCTAAAGATACTATTTAGAATCAAAACATGTTACCAAGTTCTTTGCAACATGTACGTAGAACTCCACCTGCCACCAGTATATTGGTTTTGCAGTTGTAGCAAGGAGGAGGAGCATTACATACATCTACAATGACTGATAGAAACTGCACCCAAAGGCATTTGAGTGTCGAGTTTACATGGACTCTGGATTAGTTCATTAGCCAGTGCTGTCTGGTGGCAGATTGATCTCAAGGTAGTTTACTTTGACCTGTAAGCACAATTAGTAATCAAACAGGAAAGCAATTATCTAAATATGGAATTTAGTCAGCATCCCCATCCAACGTTTATTGGATCAGACTATAAAACTAGAAATCAGTTTCAATACCTGTGAAGTTACTCTTAGCTGGCATAAATCATGGCATTTCACTACTAATGTAGGCACTGAATGATTTTTTATTTTTTAGAAATTTATTTTTGTTTCCCATCCTTAAGGATCACTAAGCAAGAATTGAAATGAAAGTTATGAATGTTTGCCAAGTATCTATGTTCATCAACAATTTTCAATACGCTCATATATTTATCACAAAATGACTCACACAAAGTATGTTTCTTGGCATTCAGATAGGAAGATGAATGAACTTCAAGGTAAATGATGAAACTGATGTTTATGACTTAAGAGCAGAGCAGTAGAGCCTTTGACCAATCATCTCTGAACTGGCTGCTATATTCATTTGTGCCAGTCACATTGGTGAAAATATTTTTTTCCAGATTAAGTAGTAAATTAATATTGTCAGTGAAAAAAATTGAAGTATTCAAATTTTGCTTTAGCAGCTTCTCAAGTTATCATTGCTATGTAAATGACTATCAGAAAAAAGGTTATTGATTTACTTCACCAATTGTTCAGTTGCCAGCATGTTCCCCATAAACAGAGCTGGAGACCTCAGCAGGTCTGACTACCCTCTTTTACATTTAATATCTAATTGATAAGGAGGCCTAGACTAAGGTTGCCAGACTAAAGCTTAATCGAGATAAAATTGGGATAATGTGAGATTGTTACAAGCCACTGGAAAATCTGGAAAGAATTTTTATGATAATACATGAATGCAATATGTTATTAGGATTTGCTGTCTGGGAATATTGTTAGATGCTTGGCTGTTCTTAGATGGCCTTATGGCAAAAGTTCATCTGAAGGCGCCTTTCTAACTTCATGGGTACTTTTGGAGTAAATTATGCTCTATAATATGTTAGGCTTAAAGTAAACCTAAGAAATATGGTAGGCTGTTTGGTCAGAAAGTCTGTGATTTACTAAACTGGATCCTTTGTCTGAGGGAGCATTTAAATTACCTTAAACGTTTTCCCATACCAAAAGCTGCAGTTGTGAGGTAGAGCTAGCACCAGATTTGTTTGCAGGTCAGACTTTTAACCTCTTTCTGCCCCAGCCAAACACAGAGTTTATACGCCCCATCAGTTTTAATCTGCAATTCCTACAGTCGCGTGTGTTGTATAGTAGGTCTGTATTGTAAAACACAACTCTTGCGAATGGTATGGTTTACACTTTCAATCTTAAACTGCAGCCAGTTAAATTTTCACACATTGTCAAAGGAAGCCACCACAATGGAAATAAATTCCCAGCAGCAACACTCTATAGCTATATAGCTGCCATGCTTTTGCTGCTATAAGCACAAATAAACTTCCATAGTAGATCCTTTAATTTACTGGAGTCCAATACCTGATTCTAGCAGCAACCATTAGGAGATATTTCAAGGCATTAAGAAGCCCTTAGTCTGTGTGAATTACTGCAGAGAAAGAAAGTAAACGTCCAGCCCAAATTCTTTTAGAGACTTTCCCTCAGAAAATGCTTTATTGCCCACAAGGCAGTCAGGGAACCGCACAATCAAACTAAAAACCACAGAGCAACCAGGGCAGGCAGAAAGGGAACACACCCTTTCTAACCCCGCTTCCCCTTTCTTTTATAATCTACCCCCAAACTGGTAAGACACACCAGCTGGAGCCTATTAACCCTCTACTAATTGAATACTGTTATCCACTATGCTGCCCAGGGAGGAAGTTTCTTTTTAATTTTTAATTTTTTTTAAGTCATAAAGTTTTTCAGCTTTTCTATTATTCTATTACCTGACTGTGATAAAAATTACTTCTTAGTCTAAAGCTAATGAGCATAAAATGCTCATTTTCCCCAATTTACTTTCTTCCTGTTCACATCACTAAACTTCTCTTTTTTTCAGGCTTGACTTCTTCCCACCTGGCCCCCTCTCTACCTTTCCTTCACAGCCCTTCCTTACCAGGGCTTTGGAATGAAGACAGAAAATAAGTAATTAATAATAAAACCCCCACAGATCAGTTATATAAGTGCTGAGTTTTACAGCTACTTGTGAAGGAAGGGTTATGTGTCCTACAAAGATTTGTATTTGTACAGAAATATTTGCAACATCAACCACACTGGTGATTTTGCCAACTCCTGGAAAAACCCAAACTAAAGCACAGTTTTTCTTTAATTTAACATAGTAATTGTGTTTGGAATCTTTACTTATTGTTTACTTCAAAATAAGAAGTTTGGATTTAAAAAAAAAGCTGAAAAAAATGTAAAGCATTCTCAATTTATTGGCATATTTTCTATTCATTATCTAGCTATATAAATATACCTAAATGTAAGTATATAAGTACAGAGGCAGGAGTGCTTCTGTCCTAATGCTATAAAGTTTCTCAGTTTAGCTCTATTGCTATAAAATAGACTGAAATTCTTCTTATGAAAATAAACTTACAAGTGTATGAATATTATCTAATAATTACAATAAATGTAGTTTAATATCATAATAATCAAATGCACAAACCACAGCCATCAAGATTATGTAATAAATAAAAGGTTTCTTTCATGTTTTATGTTTTTTCATGCCATTGCCCCTGGTTTAGCCTCTACCTAGGCTCCTCAGCAGATTTCTCCAGCTCTCCTTTGCTTTCTGCTATACTGGATTTTTGTCTCTTGCTCTGATCTCAGGCCGAAAAGCAATCTCAGGAAAATGGGATGTTTTGCCCCAGGTTAGAGCTGCAGCTCTTGTCTGCAGAAACAGAAATCCCTGCAAATTACAGTGCCAGGAAACTTGAGCCATTATCAGCGCTGCTATTTCACGTCCCCTAGATGTATAACTTGCTGGTGGCTGTTTTCTACTGACTGGAGATTGCCCTTGCTGGACACCTAGCAGGAGTGAGGAGGAGCATGTAACACGTTTACTATTCCTCTGACTTTGCTGATGGGTTTAAATTTGGCCAAGAAACAGCTATTTACACTACCTGCAATGTTTTACTGATTAGATAAAGGTACTTTGAATGTGCTGGCAGCTGTGGTGAGCTAATCAACCAACTGGCATCGTGACATGCTTGCAACCCTTTCTTCCAATCAGCAGTTGGCCGCCTGCTTTTGGGTGGCAGGCTTCTTAGCAGTGTCAGCTGCAGTTTCCCCGGTCCCCAGTCTCACCTAACTTTTCAATCGCCTCGCGGCAACCATTTTCTTGGTTCCCACACGTCTCCCACACTCTTTACCTGGTGTGCGCACAGCTCCTTACAGCCCCTGTGCTGTGGGCTGTGCCGGGAGAGTGAAGCTGTGTCCCGCAAGAAGATGGCTGCCGCTTTCTGGTGAAGCTGTGTCCCCCGACAAGATGGCTATCACTTTGTGGTGCAATGGCTCCACCCACCTCACTGCACCACAGACTAGTAGCCATCTTGTCGGGGGACACGGCTTCACTCTCCCTGCAAAACAGAGGCAGCAGCAGCCGGCTTTGCTCACAGCAGTCTCTTGGCCAGAATAAGAAGGAGGCACAGAGAGGAAGGGGCAAACCTCCTTTGATTTCAGCTCCCTCCGGAGGTACAGGGAGATGGCTGCCATTTTGTGTAAAGGAGTACGTGCATGATGGAGACCTTTCAGCCAGGTGAGAAATGCAACCATGTCATGAGAGCTGCAACACATCACCTCGTAGTATCAGCCTCTGTGAGAAGTGAAGGTTGCTGTTGCCCCATAAATGCTTTACCAGGCAGTTGGCTTAATAAGAAGTAAATAGCAGTAGTGGTAAGACAAGCTTTCTTTCCCTGTAGACCTCTAGTTAGGAAATTGTAATTTCTTTAATGAGAACCCTCTCACGGCAGCTTTACCTTTGTTACAATACATCGTTGGTTTATGATAATGTACCTGAGGTGAGACTATGCTTTAAATCAGCCTGAAAAGTCAAAGCTTAAGTATATGCTGTGACCTAGTTGCTAAAGGGGCGATTCAGCTCTGAGTACGTGCCCCTGTGGGGGGCCAGGGCTGCACCTCCCTTTCCAAAGGCTGTTTGAGGTGATCCTTTAGGCCTACTTTTGAAACACAAAAAGATAGATCTCAGAAAGTGTTTAGCAATGGTTTCATTTTATTACCAAACAAACAAAAAAAAATCTGATGTTCCCACAAGGAAGGTTTATCATGGATTTCAAGAGAAAGCAAAGGCAGGTCAATTGCAAGTGCTTCTGAAAATACTGTAGTAAATATTTTGGTACCTGCTGTTTGCCCCTGCACTGTACTGTTCAGGTGATGCTCACACAGGGGTGCTGTCTCTATAACAAAAGCGGGAAATAATGGGAGCACCTGAAACTATATTGGTGCTGTGGTAAGGCATGGGGTATCATTTCCATGTGCCTGAGATTTGTCAGCCAGAACTGCAGCTGGGGGAAGATCTGGCATCCAACCATATACAATGAAATTCAATGCTCCATACTGGAAAGCCTGGAGAAGCAGGATTTTTTTTTGTACGTTTGCCACAGCTGGGTAATTTTTCCCAAATTACCCTGGCATATAGCAAACTGTACTGAATGTATATGAACAGGTAAGTCACACGTATCCAGTGCAGACACACCAGACCCTCTGAGTATGTACTTGATCTGTGCCTGTGCAGATTGTCTCAGCACCATGAACACAGAGACTGACTAGACTGGCTCATTGCTGACTCGTGTCAGGAAGGAATTCTGCATCCACTTTGCAAGAGATGTGGATGATATTTCTTTACACTATAGGGAGACTCAATGGGCTCTCCAGATCTGGATAGGCACAAACCAGTGCCTACCTAGTGTTATGGACTCTGATTTGCTGTTATATATTTCATCCTGCCTGAATAAATGGCTTCCTCTGTGAGGCTTTCATAGGCTGGAGATTTACTGATGGCAAAGATCTGGAAACCAAAACACTATTTGTTAGGTTGTTGCTAGTGGGGGCAGGAGGGGCATGGAGGAGTTAGTTTATTTTTTATTTTATTGTGGGAGCACGAATAATTTTAACTTACAGCAGAGACTTCCACAGCCCTAGATAAAGACTGGGGAAAAAACCCCAAACAAATAACAAGGCTTTGCATTACAGTGGCCCTGTCCTGCAATGGTTAGTCATGTATGCCTGAGCATATGCTTTCTCAGGTTCATTGAGCCCCATGAAGTGTTACTGCTACTGTTGTCTGAAACTGAGCTTCACCTGTGGCCATCAACAGAGTGAGATGGCAGCTGAACTGTCCTGTGGCCCTGTCTTGCCTCTTTGGTAGCATTCTGTGGTCCACAAAAGCTTCCAGGGTAACAAATGGTATAAGGTAAGTAATTCAGGGAATACCTGGATATTTGACTTCCTTTCACTTTACGCAGAAAAACAGTTGTACTGAGAGGCTCACTCCAGTGGCAATGGCTGCAGTACAGCAAATAAGATACTGAACTCAGGAAAAAACTGAGGAGGTTTCTACTGTTTTAGTTGCTGTAATTGTCTGTCTGTAGAGTCAGAGAAGATCTTGTGCTGCCCCACAGGAGCCTCTCGAAATACAAGGTGGGTGGTTGGCCAAACGCAGCCTCAAATAATATCACTTTACATTGTTCTAAGGGTGTTGAAATAAGGAGTTAGTGCAAAGTAGTAAATATATTGAAATTAATACCAAAGCTTGAATTCTGCCAACTTCCCTATGTAAACAAGTCCTGACATTGTTATACATAAAGTTCAAAGAATAGGTCATCAAAAGTAAAAGCAATGAATATTGTTTGACTGGATTCTCTCATCTAGTTGAATCATAAGTAAATAAAACTGCCCTGGTCTCTAATATCAGCTACAAAAAGCCAAAACCAAACAGAAGTACATAAAAGGAAAACAAAGAATTTTAAAATACTTTTGAAATACTGCCTTATTTTCTGTTCAGTCAACAGGAAGGACTCACAAACTTTTCACAAGTCTTGTAAAACAGAAAGGTGAAAATGGGGTAGGTAAACTCCCTGTGCTCTGTTACTGCCCCAGATTGGGGGAACAAAATGAAATGCTGTTGTGTGACAAGAGTGGTGGCAAGTCTCCCTTGTTTCTTGCTCCTAGGGATACGGAGGAGTATTTCTGAGGAGTGGCTACATAAATTCTCTCAGATGCTTAGTTCAGTACCAGTTCTGGTAATTAACTAGTACTGCTGTTTCCATGAGTGATGTGAAAAGGCAAAGTGTGTTTCTTCCTTCTAATGGAAACTTCTCAGCTACTCTTCAATCCACATAAAACTGGGGCTACTTTAAATTTTTGGGTTGACCTATAAGACCCTGGGCAAGAACCGGCTATTTGATGCATGTACATGTGCCTGAAATTAGATCCTCTGTGGGAACTTTGCAAATATGATCCCTTCTTTTGGCTAGAGGAGTCAAAAGCCATCTCTACCTTGGTCGAGAAGGGTTGAGTCAGAGAATAAGGCTATAACTCGGCATACATTTATGATAAGTTTCCAGAAAGAGACTACTGAAAGAAACCTATTCACAGCTGCAGAGATTAACCCCACCATTCTCAGCAATTATATATGTTCAAGTACTTGAAATCTTTACGTGATCAGCACTGCAAAGGAAGTACAATTATTCCAGCTGAGGGACTGAGGCAGAAAGACACAAACTGACTTTATTAGTACCACCTGTAAAGTGAGAACTGCTTACAGATTAGCCACTAGACTACCATGCCTCACTGTGCTAGGCTGTCTGTACTGTCAGGCTGTGGATTTTGTGCAAATCTTCTTCCAAATTTGTCATCTTCTTCATGGGAGGATTAGGTAATGGGCTAATAGTGGGGTGGGGAATAATAGGATCAGGATAGGGAAAAGGCAATCCTTTTCTCCACTCTTATAATGCAAGAATGCAGCTATAATCTCTCACCTTATCTTAGCTCTGATGTATTTCCTCATATTCCTTTTTCTACTCAAGTGGTGCAGTGATTTTTCCATTCTGCTAAAGCACTGTCCATTCTCTGCTCATCCTCCTTTTTCCTTATCAATTCACCTTGTGTATTCCAGGATATATTTCCAGGAGATCCCCATATGGGGTCTTCCAACTCCCGGGTTGACTGAACACACCGTTTGTCTCAGGCCGTTTTAACACAGCAGTTGTCTTCTTTGGATATTCCTTCCCACAACTCTGAGTCAGAAGCATCTCCCTGAAATGTTCTGTGTAACATAATAAACATACAAATGGCAAAATCAAAATGAAATTGGAAAGTGAAAAGTGAACATTCAGTGATAAAAATACTGTGCTGGTTTATAAGATTACCAACGATTACGGATTTCATAACATATCAAAACATTTCTTTGTGAAATTGAAAGACACTGCCAACCCTTATTTCTCTGCAACAGGATTGTCTGACAAAAGCCTTCCTATGGCTTAATTTCTGATTGTTAATACTGAAGGAAAACTATATAAGACTATTTCAGATCTACAATGGGAACACAGTCAAAGAAAGCAGTGTAATTGGCCATTTCACAGACATGGGGGTTTCACTGGTGACAGACTTATGAAGAGCCAGTCTAAGGAAATAACAGCACTTAGAAACCTTGAAATTTAATGTTCTCACACTTACAACAGCAAATGAAGGAAACAAAGGGCATCTCTATGACAGATAATCAAGTGTCTTAAGATCAGATTGAGTTTAATGCTCTGAAGGCTTTGGATCTTGGAAGAGTATGAAACAACTGTGAAAACAGATTGATCTGAACTTCTTTTCCTATATGCCAGTTTAATTCCATTGATTTTGATGAAGTTATTCCAAATTTGCACTAATGCAAGGTTAGAACATGGCCTATCACTTCTTAGCCTACAGCTGACTGGAAAATATCCAGTCTTATAAAACCTCCCTGGCAACAGCCACCTCTTTTTTTTTTTTTTTTTTTTTTTTTTTTGTTTTTTTTTATTTAACCTTGGAAGAGTATGAAACAACTGTGAAAACAGATTGATCTGAACTTCTTTTCCTATATGCCAGTTTAATTCCATTGATTTTGATGAAGTTATTCCAAATTTGCACTAATGCAAGGTTAGAACATGGCCTATCACTTCTTAGCCTACAGCTGACTGGAAAATATCCAAGCCTAATAACCCTCCCTGACAACAGCCACCTCTTTTTTTTTTTTTTTTTTTTCTTCTTCAGTATTCTGTTATGCAACCTGAAAATACAGTGATTTAGCCTGGAAAGAACTGATTAGAAGGGTCTGTATCTCATATGAATGAGAGAGAATTAGGTAGAAACTTGAAAATGCTGACATCAGTAAAGTGTTGGTTAACTTCAATTTGTTCTAAGCACATATGATGGAAATATTTTCACTATACAAGAAAAATGCACCTCCTTAGGAGATGCACCAGTCTGCTAGTAAAGGCTAGCCAAGACTGGACTTGAGCATAGCCACACTGGATGTTACAGTGTGGGGGTTTTAGAGATTGTCCAAGGTAATTGTCTTTACAGGTGGTCTAACCGAGAGCCAGGTTTTGCCACCAGACAACGCAGTCTCCTCTCTTCCTGCAGTGCTATGGCAGCAGCAGACTTCCCTTACTGACCTCCCCACTGCAGTCACCTTTGTCTCCTTGGTCTATCCCAGAGGGTTGCATTTCTGCTGTGGGGAGAAAGGTGTCTGTGCAATAAAGCTGGAGAAAGTCCCTTGTCTCACAGCAGTACCCAGGTTTCCCTCTCCTCATCTTCCTTCCATCCACAGCCATGGTCAAATCTGTGTAGCAGGCAATTAGCAGAGCAGGAGGAGAAGTACAGCTGCTTGAGCAGTATTCATTGCTTGCTCTCCTTAAGGGAAACAGCAGTGGGCTGGATGGAAACATCTCATCTGCTGGATTTTAACTGAGCTGTTAGCTGAATGTCACTACCTTTATAAGGCATAGTAGCGTTACACAGTTAATGAGAGAATTCATACAATTCAGTACTTTTTTTTTTTTCTCCATTTTTAGAAATATGGTTGGGGACAGTGCTAGTGATATTGTCTTCTTGGGTTTTATTAAATAGCTTAATAGGATGCTGAATCTAAGACATTGATGGCAACTCTGTATGTAAGAGTTTTAGGTTCAGTTCTTCTTCCTGCGAAGATCTGATCCTGATTTTAAAAAAATTCTTAGTCCTGCATATCCAAAATAGGAGGGTACTGAAGTAAAATAGATTGGATGGGACAAATAGGAATATGCTCACTATCCCTCAGATTAAAAGTATTCCACACTGAATACAGTAATACATTGGCTGGAGAGAGAGCATGACTCCATAGCTCATTGCTGAGACTGACTCTCAAAAGGATCAACAAACATGTGTTTTATATTACATGTTCTTTGGAGATGATCTGCTGTTGGGTAGATGAGTATTTTGGATACTAGACTACAAGGTGGTATTTCTTTCTAGTCTTTTCCTTCCCTATATTAATTATTCCATGCAAAGTATAATTCAGCCTGCACAAGAGGCTCAGAGTGCCCCCTGTAGAATAATCCATGCTGCAATTTGCCTTTGCCTGGGAATGATGACACAAGTTAAAATCCCTTTGCCATCCAGCCAGAGTGCTCTAACAATTGATTGAATGATTTAGTAGGGGAGCACGGCAGAAGCGCTGCCTCATCTGGCTGTACTTTGTGCAGTCTGTAATCTGATATGTCTAGCTAGAGAATGCCTATTTGATCAGACTTTGCTGAAAAATGGCAGGAATCCTGCGCTCATGGATCCTGAGGGATTTACCCTATTATTGGCTTCCATGTTATGACCTGAATTTGGGAATGCTTACAAGCTGATTCAGTTTATGGGACTTTACTGTTGGGAATTAAGTACCTGTAAGTCGTTAGGCATTTCCAGGATGAGGCAAAAAAAGCTGAGCATGTGGTTGAAGATCTTTATGTTTAAAGCAGGTCTTTTTACAGATGGTTGGACATCAAAAAGTGTCTTTGGATCTAGCCATGAGCACCTGATTCTACAAACCTTTCTGCAGCCTAATGGGGTTTGATGAGATTTAACATGCATGTTTACAGGATTGAGGCCTCGTTCCATAAAGTATCACATTTTTATATTTTTCTGTGGGCTGAAACTACTTTTTAGTACTGAAAGTGTTGCAATGGTGTAATAATTCATATGCCTTATGGTAAAGAGATGTCTGGGACAAATATTGATTGAAGTTATCATATTTTTTTGGGACAAAGCAGCTTATTTGAAGCACTTTTCTGAATACTACTGTGTACAAAGACCTGAGCACCTCGTTATGACTGACTTTAACAAGTTCTGGTATTTATTTCCATTGAATATGTGGAATGACATATAAATGTTTAAATCCAACAGATTTTTAAAAACTCAAACTGTGTCTCTAATTGAATATGTACTTTTTCACAGTGTAACTGCATGCTTTTTAAAAAAATGTGCACCCTTAAAATACATCACTAATTTTACATTAACTTTTCTTGTTCCCAAGATCACAAATAAGAATAAAGGTTTTCATAATTGCAAGCAGTAAAACAAGGTTCGTATGCCAGTGCATTAATAGCTTTTACAAATATACATTTATTACATAGATTTTCAAGGCCTTTTTCTCTGTGGGAGCTATTTCTGTCTCCACAGGAACACTTTCTTGCTACACAGCATTTATTACTAACACCACACAAACACTTATTCCATAAAATACAAGAAGTAAATAAACAAATACAACTGCTATATTAAAATGGTACTGTTCAAAAATCTAAATCCCATTGGAAATGGCTAACAAAAGCATTCGTCCAGTTTCATCCTACAGCAAATGACTAATATTAGTTGCAGCTACTCAGCTTTTCAGCATGTCTCTCTCGGCCTGATGTGTCCTTTAAGAGGCGATGGCACATATTGCTGCACATGTTCAGTTGCTCTACCTTTGTGCTGCAGTTCTTTACTCTGTAAAATGTTCTTCTCGGTACACAAAAGCAGCTGCTGAAGAAACCGCCTCAGACCGAGGGTGAGAGAACTGTGGCAGCACCACTAAGCAAACTCCAGTAGAGACTGAGAGAGTGAGACGGTGCAGAGACACCAAAGGAGCTTCTGTGAGAAACAAAAATATCAGCATTATTGCCTGTCATCAGAACCCCAGGTGAGATTGAAAAGCCACTAGAGACTTTTTGGCTGTAGATCTATGGACCTGTGTTATACTTGACTCGAAAGGGTTCACCTTAGATTATGAAATAGAATATTTTGCAGAAATGATACCAGCAGCTTCTTCTTTTTCCTTTGCCTCACCAGTGATGATGATGATGATTTTTTGCAGTAGCAACAAAATAATTCTGGGTGGAATTATCTGTACCTTTTGGAAATTTCATTGCTCATTGTTAAGTTAATTAATTAAAAATTCCAATGCACACAGACTTCAGAAATGTCTATAGCTGGCTAAGTTATCCATGCAATACATCAGTGCCTCCTGAAAGTGGTGGTGGAAAGCCAAACAGGCAAAACCTGATACTTGCTACTTAATTTGCAGACTTATATTTAAATATATTTCATTCTAATCATTTGTAGTGAGAGATTTACCCTGGAAGAGCCCCAAAAGCTTCATGTGAAGCATGCACAGTTATTTCTGTTAGTGCTCAGGCTTTATTTCAGGCAGGGTTTTTTTGCATTGCTCTAGCCATGCAGCGATCTGTAAAGGGAACCTACTCTGATACAGTTTGAAAAGTGCATTTTGTACTTGGCTCTCCCTTTGATCGAATTAATCTGGGCTTTTTTGTAGTTCTAAATGAGGCCTATGGGCTGACAATGTAGCTGTTTAAAGGGGATTTTAGGGGATAATAGCCAATGCAAATAGTGCCATGAGAATGGCAACTTGCTTTTGCACTTTCAATCACATAATAACAGCAAAGAAAGCTTTTAAAATGAATTGAAATTTTGTGGCATGCCATCTGGGATTATTTGGGGAAACAGTTCTGAATACTATGGTTGTGTAAAAGAATGGTACTATGGGGCACTCTTAAGCTGACATGTTTCAGATGGCACCCTTATGCTAACTGCTGCAAAGTTGGCTAGCATTTTTTTTATTATTTTCTTTCTCCTGGATTATCTGCAAAAAATTCTCTTTGCTGGTATTTGGGCCTGAAAAACTTTTCTATTGTTAAAGAATTCAATTCAAACCCCTTGCAGCTGCTGATCCCTTTATTGTTCCAAACGTTATGTATACGCGTCTCAGATGAATGTAGCCAAGCCTTTTAGTGCCTTAATAGGTGTCTGTATAAAGGTCATTTATTCTGCAGTACTTGTTTTAACAAAAGTTTATACACAAACAACAACTACAGCTAAAACATTCACATTAATCAATGCTCCTCGCAGTGTAAAATGCACAGAGAAAAAGCCCAACTGGAGAAAGTATGTCCAAACATGAGAACTCTTTCTGTGTTTAACTCTGAAGCAGCACATATTTTAGACTCCATCATCAAAAGCTGCATGAAAAATCATTTCAAAGCTGTTCTGAGCAAGGATTGATGATTCCAGACTTCTTAGGATAAGCACAGTTTTGATGAGGTCACTGGAAGGTTTAATACACAGGAATTGGTGGAAATGTGGAGAAAATATACATCTGAGTTCCCCTTTCCAATTAGTTTTGAAACTGAGCTTTAGGCTAGCCAGCACCTTGACATTTCAGTTGACATAGCTGCCTTCTTTTCTTTTCCCTTTCCTTTTGTCTTAGCTCCAACTGGCTGCCCTTATAAACACTCCTTGAGGAATTAGGGTACATGTCAGATATCTTAGATGAGAAGAACTGAGTACACCGGCACACAAGATTTTTCTTTTTACAGAAATATTAAAATACCATCTGTAAGCTTTAGGAATGTAGGTCATGTCCATGGAGAGTTTAAATTTGAGGTTATGACAGATGTTGGGTGGTGAATTAAAAATTTGGCTCCAAGTTTGTAAATCTAACTTGATTCCGTTGACTTCCCTGGAGTTAGTTCTGCTGACACACATGTAATGAGATCAGATTCTGACTATCTAAATGATCAATTGAGCTCAGCAGAATATAAATCCATCAGTGATATGAGGGATGAGGCTTGTCAGGAAAATAACGTGCGAGCTACGGTGGGGACACACAAGAAGCAGGGTCAAAGAAGCCCAACTACTTGATCTCTGATAGAAGAAAATGCAGAGAAAGCTGTGCTTCCTTGTTTGCTGCTTAGTATTTTTTATCATTCTTGACAGTAACAGATCATGCTCTGATCTCTAAATGTTGTGTGATTTTTAAAAATATAACAATGAAGCTATTACTGCTGCTGCTAGGGGCAATACTACACACCACTCCACCAGTCTGTGTCAAGCTGTATACATGGATCACGATTGCTCTGTACAAAATGCTTAAAAATCAGTTGTTACAGCAGACGTCTGAGAAAAATAGACGTGTATTCCACTGTGTTGATCATGTGATCAACAGCTGTGGGCTCTGCCAGATAGGTTAGGACACTGTTCTGTCGAGGATTGCAGTCAGAATAACCTATCTCTCCAGTCTCAGATTCTTAGCTAGCACAGCTCGGTTGCTCTAAAATGCTACCTGTGAGACAGAGGCAGGCTGCTGCGGCTGCCTCATGCAGGACTTCACAGAGCGCCGTCACTTCCACTGCAGCCATATGCAAATAGGTGGAAAGTGCAGTGTTTGGAAAGTACTACGTGCCTCACAGCTGACGCTGTTAATCTCATGGGCAGCCACATACTGCTCTAGCTCTAGCTTCCAGGTGGTCTTCAAAGCTAGCCACATGTATAATGTATTGTAATAATCCCATTTGGCAATAGCCTAGACACAGCTAACTGTGGCTAGGTCCTCATCCAAGCGAAATAACTGCAATTTTGCCAGAGAAGTTGGGGTGCCAATGCACTTGACTAGTGAGACGACTGGTCAAAATCCCAAATCAGAAAACCCAAATTCTTCTTGTTTTGGCAGGTAAATCCCGTTGCTATAAATATTCTAAATATTTAATAACAAGAGTATAGTGATTCTGTGGGAGGGATACAGAGTAGCCATGGTGTGGCGCTGCAGAATGCACTGCAAGAATAGCAGGAGGGGATGGGGAATGCCATTGTCAGAAGTGGAGGGAAAAGGTTTCCTCCTTCCGGTAAATCCAGCCTTACTGAGACTAATAAAACATAAGGGAGTAATAAAAAAACACAACAGAATAGAACATGCTGCCATCACGGAGGAATGTTTCCTATATGAGAAACAGAATTTCTCAGCTTCTGCTGAGCTCATTCCACCTTGAAAGGTGTGATGCAGTAGGCAGTGTCCATTACAGAAGCAAGATGCCACTAATTAGCTGCTTGGTGGTGTCTTGCTGCACTGAAAAGTAGTGGCTCCTGGTCAGCGTACCTGCTGCTGCATGCAGGAACTCAGGGAAGGCAGCACCTGGCACCAGGTTCTTGAAGACATTCTGGATGAGGCTGTTTTGCCCCAGAAGAGGAGGTATGGTTGTGGTTTTTATAGGAAAAGGGCTGTTACGGCAGTTTGTGCCATGTCACTTGACTTTGATCTGTGCCAAACCACGTATATAGATACGGAAACTCAAAGCAAAGGACAAACTTCTCAAGATGTACATAAGAGATGAAGTCATGGGGTATTTAGGGATGTTCCATAAAGATTTTACATACAGCTGTTACTTAACTTAGGGTGTATTTAGTTTAAAACTAGAAGAGGTTTTTTAACAGCATCAGTGTATATCATGCCAAGGGAAAGACATTTACAGAGAAAAGGAAACATGCACCATCAAGAAGCGGGAATCCTTCATCCAGCATTCTGGCTACAGTGCAGCAGGGGAGGGGTGAGGGGAACTGCTAATGTGACAGAGAAGCTGCTGAAATTTCTGCTGCTGCCACTGAGGGAGCAATAGCTATGTCTGGAAACAAATGGATCCACCAGCCATGGTCCACCAGTGGATCTGGACTCTGGAAACCTTACCCTCCCCCTGGTCCTCCCTATTCTCTCCCCTGGCTCATGATATGAAACTATTTCAATTCTAATGGAAAGGACAGGTCCTCCTATCAATCGTATGTCTCATGCAGAAGATCAGAAGCTGCCCCCACACTGTTGGAGTTGTTTTATTGTAAAAAGAGGCTATGGTCTGCCTCTTTTTATTTTAATTTAGTCCTTTTCAATTCATTAAGACTAATATGATAATATAATAGTGAAGCTGAGACTTGTTCATTGAAATCTGACCCCAGTGTTTTAGGTTGACATGATCATGCCATTTTCAAAATATTATTCATCTACTTTAAGTCAGGTAGTTGCTTGATCAACACTGCCAACTATATTCATTGCTGTGGATCACTTAATTAACATAAGAGCATTCACAAAATGTTTTTGTGTCTCATTTGATTTTTCTGAAAGAGGTGAAATGTTTGTAGGATACCACTATGCCCATATCAGGCCCAATTTCATAAAATGAAGAATCAGTCAAATCTCTAAATGGCTTTTACAATGTACTTGCAGCCAAGCCTTTAGCTGGGTTAAATGGTTAATATTCTTTTATCTAGCTCTTGAGATTGCAAACATGTTTTCATAAATCCCATAATATCACTTTTCAATGTGTTTGTTCCTGCTTTTTCTGTAAATCCATTGCCCTGATTTCTACAATATCCATGACTGTAACGTATGTGCAAAGTAGGTGCTTGCATCACATTAATTTTTAACATTGCATGATGCAGCAGGTGTAAGTGCAACATGCATCGCTGTTATCCCCGAGCAACACCTACACACCTTCAACTTGCTTCATCACTAAATCAGCTATAAGTGGCTTTACAGCAACAACAACAACAAAACAATATTGACATTTAATATTATATTCTGAAGTAATGATTCTGACTTAAAGGCTGGAGTGATCAGTAGCAAAAAGCTGACATGGATTGTGAAGAAGACTGGTCATCTGATCAAAAGTTTAAAATAAGTAAGGTTAAAACCACCACCACAAAATGCTCAGCAACACAAGTTTACTGATTAGTGGCAGGCAACTTTTTAATTTTTTGGAGGATATGTTTTTAAGAAAGTTGCATTCTTGTGTATCGACTCACCCAATATTATTAATCTTTGAGAACACTGTATTCTTCCTGATGCAGCAAAGCTGGTAATTATACTATATAAAAATAGCTAAATACCCAGGATATATATAATTATTTTGTCACTTACAAATCAATTATTTTAGTTCAGTGTGAACTATTCATTTTTCCCTTAATACAGTACTTGCATAATTCCTTTATTAAAAAAAAAAACAACGCAAAACCCCGTGGCAGTAAAACGTGGTAAGAACTGTTATGCAAAAGACTAACACTGAATTGTTTGTAGCATATTGGAGGGAGTTGGCAGGCTGTGTAGGGACTGCAGAAGTTTTAGGATTTAGTATTTTCGCTGGTTTAATCTCCAGATTCCCTGATTAGATTTGTAGGCAAATTATGATTGTAGCTGTTTCACAAACATGTAGTAATACATGGTCCCTGCACTGATGAGCTTAGAAAGCTGCTAACTTTATCAGGGTATTTGAGTGTGTTTTCTCAGCAAACAGTCCACAGGTACTCTTCATGGGAGAAGTTATAAGTTGGGTGGAGGTTTTTTTCTCTTTTCCCAGTTTCATTTGAAATGTTTATTCTGCTGTGAATAAAAAGGACATAAGAATGGTTCCTTAGAGGCATCTAAGACAGACTTTAAGATGTCTGCATGGAATTGCCACAGACCAATTTGGAGAGAGTGTAGGCTGCTGTTAACCTTTTGTTGGTCTGTGTCAGAAAGAAAGTTAACCTCTCAAAAAGATGCAAATTTGAAACAAATGCAATGAGACTGTTCCTGGCTCCCTCCTCAGCCCCTTATCAGTGCAAGAGCTATATGAAGTCCCAGGAAACAATTCTCTGGTCACAGATGTTCTTGAAGCTGATGTAAAGGGCCCTATGCTCACAGTCTTGCATGGGGGTAAATAGGATCTCAGGGTAAACAGAGATGGTAGGGTCTGTCTGTGTAGCACCATGGGGATTTTGGGGAGCAAAGTACTCTCTTGGAAACTGCTCTGACTTGTCATTGCAGTCCTTGCAGCAGATCTGGAGGGCATGACAGGGTTGTAGAGTCCTCTTTGCCTCCTGGCATTTTATGCTACACTTTTCTATGATGTGACACAGCTAAAACCCAGTGCATGCAGTTTTTTGTTTTACTGAGCAAGGTGAGAGTAGCAGGTTTAAAGTTACTGACTCCTGTGGTTTGGTGTAGGAATGTCGCATTCCTTTGTGACTCAGACCATGCTGGATCCATATTAACTAGAATATATTTACTGTAAAGAAAGTAAAAATAATAGTGGTTACATAATTTCTCTTTCACCATTCTGTCTAACAAAGTTCAGTATTTTCATTGTCTGGTATCATTCACAGATATTACAGTCCAGAACTGTGAAACAGGCTGAACTACAACAATGAAAATCTTGTTTGAAGTCTTGATTACCTTGCATTCAGGTGAATGTTATCCGTTTTGTACTTTGCATCTCAGATACAAATAACTGGCACAGGCAATTTCCCCTGTGTAAATCATTACATAGCTGGGGTGAATAGCCCTCTAGGATTATCAGGTTTAGGTCTTATTCTGAACACAGATCAGTTTGACTAATCATGGCCTGCCAGTCTAACTTGCTTTCTGCAGATTTGAATATCTAGGCTGATCCTACCCCTCATTTCCTTTCCTGTAAGTGCTGGTATCACAGTAGTGCATAATGCACATCTAAGAGCTAGTGCTGTGTTGAGGAGACGTGGTAATGTCCTTTGGTCAAGAGACCATTCCTCTGAGGGAAGGAGGGCAAACAGGTTGCAGGGAGAGCACTGGAGCCCATACATGACACGAAGTGGGAACTGGAGGGGTTTTTGAACTCTCATTTACCTTGGAAGAGGAATTGTTTTTTAATGTGCTGAAGGCTGAATTAATTATTGAACTGTTGAAAAGGAGGCTACCAATCACCAGACAAGTGAAGACAAGACTATTCTGTGACCTTGAATGACTACAGGATTTGCTGCCAGTTCAATTTAGCATTCAGTTTGTTGCTGATGTTGCTTCTTTTCAGAAATATTGGAGTCATGCAGTAGAAAACACAGGGCACATACTGAAACACTGCTTCTTAGGTCAGCAAGAGTTTAGATGGCTGTTACTAATGTAACACTTTGCTTTGCTAAATACACTGTGGAACAGGGTCGTGAGAGTTGGCTTCCTCGTTAGGTGCTGAACTTGGAAAGCCTCAGTTCTCAAATCACACATCTTTGCTCCGGAGGGTAATTATAGTAGCTGATTATAGTAGTAGGTCTTTATCTTCTGTGAGGATAGCCAGTAGGGGAGTAGAGGAGCCTTCTGTTATGCTAAAAAGCAAGCAGATCCAGTTACCTCTTTGTTTGTTTGTTTGTTTTTCTGTAGAGCTTACCTCCTCATTTAGCTGTTTCTCATAAAAAGCTCATGTGGAAGCACAGTCCACTGCTACGATAGGAGGAATGCCACAGTGCAGGTTCACTCTTTTATTGTTCTGGTCAAACTCGTTTCTCACTTTTTCGCAGGAAGGGAGCAATGAAAAAGATACCACATTGTTAGTTTGTTCTTAAGCAGCTTTCACTTAAGTTGCTGTTGTCCTGAAGATTGGTATTTCATTTCCAGGTTCCATCTTACACTTAGAATCATAGAATCATAGAATCATTGAGGTTGGAAAAGACCTCTAAGATCATCGAGTCCAACCATCAACCCAACACCACCATGCCCACTAAACCAGGTCCCTAAGCACCGCATCTACACGTCTTTTAAATACCTCCAGGGATGGGGACTCAACCACTTCCCTGGGCAGCCTGTTCCAATGTTTCACCACTCTTTCAGTAAAGAAATTTTTCCTCACGTCCAATCTAAACCTCCCCTGGCGCAACTTGAGGCCATTTCCTCTCGTCCTATCACTTGTTACTTCGGAGAAAAGACCGTAGTGAGGGGCCCAAAACTGAACACAGTATTCGAGGTGCGGCCTCACCAGGGCCGAGTACAGGGGCACGATCGCTTCCCTACTCCTGCTGGCCACACTCTTTCTGATACAGGCCAGGATGCCATTGGCCTTCTTGGCCGCCTGGGCACACTGCCGGCTCATGTTCAGCCGGCTGTCGACCAGCACCCCCAGGTCCTTTTCTGCTGAGCAGCTTTCCAGCCACATTTCCCCAAGCCTGTAGAGTTGCATGGGGTGGTTGTGGCCCAAGTGCAGGACCTGGCACTTGGTCTTGTTGAACCTCATACAATTGGCCTCGGCCCATCGATCCAGCCTGTCCAAGTCCCTCTGCAGAGCCTTCCTACCCTCGAACAGTTCAACACTCCTGCCCAACTTGGTGTCGTCTGCAAACTTACTGACGGTGCACTTATAGCGATGTAAATGGAAAAACTTTTGTGACTAAATTATGATATGTCTTTCAGTGCTTTACTGGATGTATTGCTTACTACGGTTGACATGCTGATGACAGGAACACTGAAACAGTCTCTAGACATGCAATATGCACTGGTGTGCATTGATTTGTTGTAACTGTTGTGAGACCTCAGCTGCATGCGGATCTCAGTGGATATGGATCTCCACTTTCAGAAGGACTAAGGATCAAGTCTTCAGGTTTTGTCTCACATTTGGTTCTTCATATCCGGGTGACTTACATGTGGAGATGGGGGTGTATTAATTTAGGTTGAGCTCTTGGGTGTTCTGAAAATGTAGAATTGTAAAGATGCGGTTTGGCACACTCGTTACCAACAGGTGTCAGTGTTGTAGTGTATTTTTATTGTTCAGGGTCTGCTCCTGTTCTGCTTTGCTACACATCTTTGCTCCAGATGAGTAACACACCACACACACAGATGCGCGCATAGCTTTAACACATCCCATCCTGAAGAACTGCTGCAAAGAGAAGTACTTTTTTCCTCGTCACGGTAATGAAGGCTATTAAGAGAATATTTCATATCGCAGATTGCTAAATTAAAAAAAGCTCATCTAGTGATACAGTATTAGATAATGATGGTGCCTGGGAAGTGAAAGGAAGAATATAAAGCACTGTATGTCTAGCTGATGGCAAGGGAACTTGCAGTACTGGCAGTGACCCTCTTCTTAAATAAGGGCTAGACTTCTTGTCTATAGTTTATTGGCTTGATCCTTCAAAGGAAAATGGTTAAGTATGTTACTTTTTAGATGTTTATGGAAAAAACACTTCATCCCTATTTTCTGTACAGCAATAAGTAAAAAACTAATTTTTTATTTTATTGATAGTGACAAGTAACTGTTGATAGTGACTTTTAAGTCAAATTAATATGACACATGCAATGTGACTAAGATTTGCTGGATCATTTTCAAACATCAAAGCCAAAATATTTTAACAGTGGTGTCTAAACTTAAGACCTACATTCATAGTTAAGCCCACAAATAACAGATTTACAAAGAATCTTCATATATTCCTCACAAATATTTGCCTTATTGAGTCTTCACATGCCTCATACAAGCTATGATTTGTAGCAAAAACCTGTTTTGGTATCTACATTTCTAATAGATAAGAACAGGTGAACTCCCATCTTAGCTGAGCAGAACAGCTCAGCATCTGTATCTGTCCAGAGACCTTCAAAATTCACAAATTAGGTGTCTGTATGTCTAAATCCTCAATCAGCCCCACCTTGCAGGGGTGATCTGAGCATATCTAGCCCACAGTGGCATCACTGAATTCAGTTAAAGGCACAAAGCAAAATACAAGGACATCTCCATTTCACATATTTCATATATGCAACAGCAAAGACATTCCTGTTTTATCTTTTTCCTTTTCAGGGACAAAATAATTTTCCCCTTACTTCGACATTGTATTGAGACACTTTTCCCCATTTTTAATCCCATCTGCTATGACCTAGCAGGCAATTAACGGCCTGCTGTCTGGATGAGTCAGGGTACTATTCATTTTTCAAGTTTTGTCACTCTGTGGGGGTATCATTCTGGAAAAAAACATGAGGACAGGGCCCTTTAAAGTAGTCAAGACTGACTTTGGAAAATCCTAGGTGGGGGTAAAAAGGAAAGTTTAACTGGGCATTCTGCATAATGGCAATATTTTGGTGGCACTATACTTTTGTTAACCTCGGCAGTGTGAAAGCTGTATCTAAGAGACAGTCTGACTCAAAAAAAAAAAAAGTTTAGATAAAATAGATTATAATCTGTGAAATGATGCATTTGTCACTAAGTCTTCCTTATTTATGCAGTTGTGTGATGCAGGACTGTACTGACAGTCTCAGTTATTCAAAAACTAGAAGTTGAGCCCGCAAAGCCTTGTCTTAAAAGCACGATTTGAAAGATAATGTGTTATATTTGCTAACTTATTGAAGCTTTTCTTTGTCATTTTGAAAAGCATGCTTAAAACAACACAGTGCAAAGCAGAAAAGATGCCTTATTTCCCTCCAGAAGTGGATAACTACACAACAGTAAGATGCTGGTTGTCTTCTTAAAATTGCCTTCTTCGGTAAAACTGTTGTATCTGGGAACTAAGTAATCACTACTGCTTATCAGTTACCTGCTGCAATGTACTGACTTGATTCTGTATACAACAGTTATGAGGAAGTAAAAAGCACCTGATACTTAAATGTAGCAAAATATGTAAATGCACTGCATATTGCTCTATTGCATTGGCACCTTGAAAGGGAGAGGTAGACAGCCTGTTGCATGTGTGTGTAAAGTAAATGAGTAAATATTCTCTGATTCAGTGCTACAGAACATTGTGAAAAAGCTGAGCTTGACAACAGAAGTTAATATAAAAGGATTTTTATTGCATTGTTTAGTGTAGATGCTTGTGAAGAAATATGTGAAATAAACAGATTTATATTGCTGATGATGATGCAGAGCATATTTGCATTGTATGCATTAAAGAAACAATTCAACAGAACTCATGAAAGTATAACACTCACTTGCTAAGATTAGCAAGAAATTAGTCATATAAATGTTGGCTCTGTGACACACCTGCAAGTGTCTTACTGAGCATATATACTGGCAGCTATTGCTGTACTATGTTACTGATAGAAATAAACCCAGGGCTGAACTGAAGCCCAGTATCAGAGTTGCTCTGGCTTAGGTGAAAATCATAAAGCTTATGTGGTAGGTTGACCCTGGCCAGCAACCGAGAACCCACCCAGCCGCTTGCTCACTCCCTTTTCCCCTGGTATGGGGAGAAAATAGAAAGTGAAAAGACTTGTGGATTGAGATACAGACAGTTTAATAGGTGAAGCAAAAGCTGCACATGCAAGGAAAGCAAAATAAGGCATTTATTCACTACTTTCCACTCCCTGGAAAGCAGGGCCTCAGCACACATAACAGTTAGTTGGGAAGACAAATGCCATAAACACCAAGTGTCCCCCCTTCCTCCTTCTTTCCTTGAGCTTTGATTGCTGAGCACAACTTCATATGGTATAGAATATTCCTTTGGCCAATTCAGGTCAGCTGTCCTGGCTTTGTCCCCTCCCAGTTTCTTGCCTACCAGTAGCCTACTTACTTGTGGGGGGAAAAGAGAATGCCTTGACACTGTGCAAACACTGCTCAGCCATAGCCAAAACACTGGTATGTTATCAACACTGGTATAGTCACAGACCCAAAATGCAGCACCAGACAGGCTGCTATGAAGAAAGATAACTCTGTCCGAGCCAGACCCAGTACAGCTCATCAAGACTGAAGGTGTAGGGCATGAAGGATTCATTAGAAATTTGCCCCCTCCCCCCCTGCCTTTTCTGTCTGCTGCTTAAAAAAGTAGTGCTCTTCATAAGCAAAGGCATGGTCCTCATCAATATCTTGTCACTCTTCTCTGACAGAAAATGAGTGAAGGTTTTATACTGGTTTGTTGTGGCATCCTGTCTGCAGTCATCCGAATCCTTTCTGCAATATCAGATGTCACATCTGTTCTTCTGAAGAATGGTAATTCCATAGGACATGCTGAAGCAAATTGAGCAGGAGTGTAGGTTCAACTTTAATAAAAAAAGATGGTAACAGTAGTTACAATGTGTCACACTCTTATCTGATGTATGAAAGAAAATCAAATGCCATATATAACCTCAGTCTTACTCGTGTCAGTACAAGTTACATATACAAAATTGCAAATGCTCAGCAGAAGTAAAAGGTACCAAAGTGACTATTGTATTAGTATAAAAGATGATTGGCATAGTATAAATGATTAGTATAGATGATTAGTATTAATATAAAAGATGATAAAGCATAATTTTAATGATTTAACAGTGGGGTTTTTGTTTATTTTAGGGTTCCAAATACTACCTAAATACTTGCAGTGTCTATCGGGGAATATGCGCTTCATGTCTATAGTGCCATAGCTGAGTGAAAATGCAGAAATATCTTTGGTGCCATGAGCATTTTACATAGGCCTGGTTTTTAGATCACTCTGCTGGAAAATGAAATATGGTATTATTACCAACGTAAGGTGAGGGACTGAATTTCCCTTCTTAGAGTTGGCTGTCCCACCCAGAACTTCCCTGGTGGCACAGTACTCACCATAGCCTTGCCCAGTTCCTAGAGTTATCACTGGGCCTCCCAGGTATACAGTCCCCTAAGGTTTTGCAATGCATCCTCCAAATGGAAATGGAACTTCAAGCTGGTTTAGCCTGGTTTCCAAAGGAAATCAGACATATGTACCTGCTTGCTTACCAGTACTCTGCAAATAATGTTGACAATTCGCCAGCTTTAGTTACAATTGACAAGGGTGTAGGGGTCTCTGAGATAATGAAGTTTAAATCTTACAAAAATCACCAGTTGGGCAGGAGAGAGATATAGTTAATCTGGCATTGAAAGAGCAGTTGCAGTTACCTGCTTTGCTTAGCCCGTTAGCTGGCCAGTCAGTGCTGACATGCAGATTGATCCATATGATCAACAGATCAATAGTCTGGAACCATTGGAAGTGGGTGACTTCTTCCTGCCCGGATGGCAGGAGGAGGCATTGGAGTGAGCTGTGGCTTACTGTCAAACAGGAGAGGGAAAGAGAGGAGCTTCAGGCACTGCAATGGAAGTGATATTGCAAAGAATATGTAGAGTTAAGATTTGGGTTTGTTACTGCAGAATGGTAAAGGGATGCTGAAAACATCCGCAGGAAATTCATTAGTTTTGTTGTCAGTAAGGCTGGTTTATTCTTTCTTTCCTTCCTTACCTGGACAGCTCTATTCTCTTCAGTCTGCCTGACCACCCTCTTCTATCCTCTATATCTAGGTCCTTCAGATTGTGCACCTAAGAAATAATCCTCTGAAGACTTGTAAACCCTTTAACACCGTTTACAATTTGAAGTATTTCTGAAACCATGGGGCATCTACCTTTGTCCTCCTTCTATGTTTGCTGCATTTTATGATAATTAGCATAGTATGTGAAAAACAGAGTACCTTTATTCCTCAAAATAGGGAAAACCGTGGGGTTTTTTTTAGATTTTTCTTAATAGCTAAAGCAGGGCAAGAGTTTTCTAATAAAGAGGAAAGAGAACTGTAATGTTATTTTCCCTGCAGTATCTTTCAAATATATCGTACTTGTAATTTAAATAAGCAAGGATCATTAATTCTTCTAGCAGGTTTTTATTTACTTTTTATTGCTTACCCTAAAATGTAAATGCAATATGAGAAATTTAGCTCATTATTTGTCAGAGTTTTTAACTGTTTTACTTTCTTTAAGTCATATGCCTCTTCAATTACTTTGTACAAAACTTGATTATTTCAACTGTTTTTACTCTATTAATGCAAATTTGTTTCATATTTTTCTAATGTTAAATTCAAGATTAAATTAAAACATTAAGTTGTACAAATGAAAAAGCAAGGAAAAATTACCCTGTAAGCCAAAACAGAATATTAACAAAACATTTTGAAATAATGAATGTCTGCTGTAGAAAATTTTATGGAGTACAATCACTATCTTGAGACAAATTATATATTTTGTTGTATTCTTGTAGCTGTTTATTTACACTACCCAGAAGAAAAGTACTGCAACACGTTATTACTTGTCAAATTAACAGATGTTTTTGTTTTGGGGTCCTGTTATTCTCTAGCTTTCTTAAATATTTAGATACTAATATACCAAAAAAAAAAAAAAACTTTACAAGAACTTTTTGTAAAAGCTCCAGAAGTCTTTAATTTACCTTGACAACACTTAAAATTACCTAAAAAAGGTTGAATGAACTGTGTCCTTACTTACTAAATATCAATTATTTGTAATACTACCTCGTATGCAAATAAGACCGTTTGTAAACCACCAGTTTGTAAAATGTGCACGGGAAAATGTATGAATGATGACTTTCTAAGGTAAAGTCATAGAAATTGTATAGGCAAATGCTACAGGACAGTGTTCCCTCGGCCTCTCCCTAAAGGCTCCCACCACTGAAGTAAACAGTAAGATGCTTCAGAAATGCAGCACCATATTTGCAGCTTAGGACAGGCGCTACTTTGGAAATGGAAATATATTGCTCCACGCAAGGAGTGGTGGCTGGGCCTGACTGTATGTAAGAGACTGGCTTTGTATCAGCAGAAATTCCCCTGAAGTGAGGTGGAAAAGGAAACCAGTCCCTTGCCTTTAACCCTGCTTGACCACAACAGCTGGTCCAAATTGCTGTTTGGTCACCACATGACCAAGATACTTGCTAAACTGCTCTTTGGAGATTTGTTTGTATTTGTTCCTAATAGCAATATATTTTCTGACTTTTCAAGTGCTTGAAAAGATAAGTGAGATATGTCCGATTTATTTTTGCATAGCCCATTCCAGTCTTTCTGTGTCTTTAATTAACATAGAACACAGGATTTAATGTTTTATTCTAAAGGTATATAGTAGGTAAAAAATTAAGGAAACTACATAAACATCTTATTTGAGGCCACAGTCATGTACACAAAACTTATGAAAGCCATAATTAGAGCTGCCACAAAAAACTTACTTTGATCCATCGTATGGCCATCTGCTGCATTAAACCAGATAAGTTTCTGTGTAAAAAATGAACTATAGAATGACATTAATTAGCAGCAGGACATCCACAGAAGGTGACCACTGGCAGACGGTTGGGAGACCCTGCCATAGTCTGTTTCTCCTCCATAGCAGGAGGACACCCCTGCCTTGCATGAAGTTTTCTGGAAAAGAGCTGACCCTCTGAAAAGTCACATTCTAGAAAACATTTACCTTTCTTTCTCAAATTAGCAATTAAATGAATTGATTAAAATTCAAGAGAAGACACAAGATGATGCTCCTCAAAAAGGCAAATTGCTGACTGATGGTCCCTTGTCTGTTGTAAAGTAGATTCCTAGCCCTTGACTTTGGCCAAGTTTCAAATTTATAGTGGGGTCTGTGAGAACCCCTCTTAAAGCAGGGATCACCTTGCTGACAATAACCCGCATCTATGTAAAGCAGTGTCTCCTGAAGCCAGAACTCTCTGGAAACTGGTAGCCAGGAGCTTTGGGCTCTCACAGATACCTCCCTCAAGGTGCTGCCCCCAGAGCTAGGCTGGCTCTGTGTGTATTTCCCTTTGGCATCAGTGCAATACATCGCTGACTCCTGTTCTGCTGTGTCCATGTGCCAGCCTTGAATCATATCAAGTAGAAGCCTGGTCTGTCTCATCCATTCAGTTTTTTCTGAAAAGCTCCCAGGTAGTACCAAGTGACAGCATTGTTTCTGGTCAGCAATCTGTTAATGTGGACTAATTTGATTATTCTTTTTTTATTATGCTACCTTAAAAAGGCTGTAATCAGCTACCTTTACCAGGTAAAAATTAAATGAACCATCAAGGTGAGAAAGATAGATCAAAGACAATATGAACTGGCTGTGGACAAATACAAGGGAAAAAGCAAGAAATTAACTTAAAATGCCAAGAGCGACACCCTGAAATTAAGATTTTAAAATCTTTCAGGATAACAGCTTAATTAACCCCAAATCATTGGTAGTGAGAGCCAGAAGGCAGTTGCATGGGTATCGCTCTAATCACAGCATTAGGTGCATAAACCGTAGATCAGTTGCAGAGTCTACCTCATTTCCAGCCCCCAATGCCTCCAGCAACAGCAACAACTTTTTCCTGCTTTTATCTGCCGGCTTTGAATCTGAATGTTATTAATAGTGCGGCAGCTAAAAAATGCAGTGTCAATAGTGGTCCTCCAAAGGCAATACTGCACAGGCAGCTCTCAAAACAAGCAGAGCCCACCTACTCATTGAGAGAATGCAAAAGGCCATAGGATGCGGGTTATATGAAGAAGAGTGATGTGAAACATGAAGTCTAGGTGCTAGGAAATGAACCATATTCTGAACAGTCTATAATGAGAATGGGACTTGCACAAATACAAGCAGTAGAGTTAATGCAATTCAAGAAATTACTTGTTCATTCTCCAGTAAGTTACTCCCCTTCATAATTCACTGACCGTGAGCTCTTAGTCTGTTACAGTGGCAAGTAAAATGGTTTATTTAAGCTTAAATGCAATCTTTATAGATTAAACTGTCACCTGAATAGGTCACAGCCTTAGGATTCTTTCCATCAGATGAGATATACTTTAAAGGTTAATTTTTTTGCTGAAAGAAGGTAACAGTAATTCTGGTTTTTAAACCTATTTATAATTGAGATGCTTTATTTCCTATGTATCTTGGTTAATATAATTTTCTTGACAAGTCTTTTAATCTTGACTATTTTTAGAGTGTATAATCCTCCATAAGTGATACAATAACTCTTTTTTCATGGCTACAGATTGTGACAAGACAAACTTGATACTGTGGTCTATTAATGTCAATAATCTGAAGAAACATATGTTTTGAAGCAGGGAGCTGCTAATTAAAAATGCATGATACACATAATAAATTCTCCAGAGAACTAAAAAAAGTTCTTCACTTATGAAGAAATAAAAGAAATTATTTTCTAAAATAATCAAATGTTTTTCAAAAGGAGGAAAGCAACCAGCCAAGATGCAAGACATAACAATTTGCCAGATGAAAAGTGCTAAAGCTTGCAAGATGTCATCACAGCTTTTCTTGAGACTTGCGTTTCTTTTCCTGATGGAACTGGAAGCTGGAATTCTCCCTTTATTTTTGTCAGGGATATATATTAGCTTAAAGAACAGAGTCTGAAGGGAGATCAATCTTGTAGTATGGAAAAGATAAAATATAAAATAGGTAAAGAGGAAAGGAATAAAGCAGCCTCCATATCCACTGCAGACTGGACAAGAAATAGCCATAAATTCCAGCAAGGGAAATTTGGATTTAACACTGAGGATTTTTTTTAGCAGTCAGAATACATAAACCCTGAGAAAGTTTGCCAAAGGCAGTTGTGGTATTAGGGGTTTTAAAGTGTGGCTTAGATGAGAGGTTTAAAGAAGTTAGACAAGATTTTAAAGAAGAGGTTAAACAGCTGTGAGAAATTATTAAGATACAGTTGATTCTGCTGAAAGAACTAGGTTGGTTAGGTGGCCTATTTGGGTCTCCAATTATTTGTTGAAAACACTTCCAGACAGACCTGTTCTGTCTGTTGCAGTCCCCTTCCAGGATAAGACTTAATGAGAGGCTCCTTCTCTCTGGGTTTAGGACTGGCCCTGGAAATCCCTGTCTCCCTAAATGGAAAGAAAAATGGGGACATTTTTGTACTATGTCTTTGACCCAGTAGAGCTAAGCAAAATGTAATCCGGAATATGAAGCATTCCAAAGGTCTCTAACAGAGTTAAAAAGAAATACGTTTAATTTATAAGGTATTACTTCTTTGAGAATTTGCTTTGTAGGAAAGAAAATGGTCTCTTTTCAACCTGCACAACAAACATGCACAAGTTTGGTTTATTGAGAAATAGATTCAACCATAATGTAGAACTTTTCAGCATCATAATTTTGCTTTACTTTTTTGTTGCTATTGTTTTTAGAGAAATTAATTTGAGATCTTGGGGCCTGTTAGTTTGAGAGCTGAATATCTGCTTTTTTTCTGAGCTTTCATGTACTGAAGGTGAGGAATGGAAAGTTTCGTGAGATAAAACTCCTGTCCCTAGTCCGTCTGAGGATTTTTTTTAGTAAGGGAAGATAAAAGTTACAGCAGTTTGAATATGCATGGACCTAAGTGACTTCCTCTTCTCCAGGCTTAGATTTGCTGTTTGTGTGTTTACTCTTCCTGGTCAGATGGTGTAAGTGTATGGAGCAGCAAAGATTATACCACAGTTGTGTTAACACCGTTTTCATCTTTTCTTTGATGTTGCCAACTGTTTCATTTTAGTACGGCTCTTGCCACTGGTGCATGATTTAGTTGAAACACATTTCCAGAAATTTTCTGGAAAATAATACAGCGGTGAGGTAGACTCTACTTTTTGTGTATTTTTTATCCTTGGTCTCCTTGGAGAGGCTGACCGTTCATTCCTTGGTAACTTGGTGCTGAATGTCTTATTTTTCTTTCTTAATGATGTTATTATCCTAGATATTACCTCTACTCTTACCACACCTGGATTATTCTGAATCATGTAAAAGGCCAAATGAAAAAAAATGCACCTGTATTTTACATTACTTCATAGATTAGGAATTTTTCCTTATCATATTATAACAATAATGTTAGGTCTGGTTCCTTTCTTGGGCTTCATCTACATTTCTGATTTGCTTTGATGCAGACATAAGATCTGACTCACATCAAGAAGGAAGGGTCTGCAGGTTTTAACGTCAAATATTAAACTTTGAAAATAATGCAACCTTAAAAAATACACATTTCCCTGCTTTCAGAAATTTTCCAAATTATCCACACCTAAACATAAGGTACACCACGTAGTCTTGAAGAAAATGGCATCTGACAGCTTCAAAAAAATTGTGTAGGAGGGAAAAAATATATAATTTTAATTGTCAAAGCACTACATTTGAGTGCTTCAGGGTTTAACTGTGTCTACAGCATGCAGATAATGAGTGCAGTGAAAATACATCATTGCTCAGATATTTTCAAATTACTTTTATGCTTTGTTTTACTTAAAATTTAGCATTTGATCTCAACAAATATCTCACATTTAATCCATAAATATATGTTGAAACTGAAAAGTGAAAAAATAAGAGAAATCTGTGTTGCCGGTGCTTTGGGATTATTGTCTGCAGTATTTTGTGAAGCCAGAAATGTTCACAAAAATGATAACTTTGGAGTGCAAAATGTTGGAGAATATTTCATCAATCTATGTTTTGAATTTGTAAGTAAATCTTCACCTCATATTCTGGATTCTAAGAGCAATACTCATACTGGCAGGAGTCAGATCCAATAATATGTGACCCACATAAACAATGAAATCTTACTGAAACTTTTCAAATTGCAGATGTTGGTATGAACTGCTTGCTTGTGAACAACCTTCAGAGCAAAACTTGTTCATCTAATTATCCATTGGGTGACTCTGAATAACAAATATAATTGAGCAAACTGTAAGCTACTCTTCAACAACTCTTGAACAGAAAGATGCTTGATCTGTCCAATTATTCACAATGTATTTGTTCAGCTGTAATAGCAGTGATATCTGCAGAGGGTCCCTCCAGCAAATCATATCACTACTAATATGACAGCCTCATGCCTGCTGAGTTTATTCATATAAAACTCCTACTAACATCTCCTAATGTCTGCAGAATGTTGAAGCAAAGGCTGGGGGTTAGGGTGTTGTGACTGTGATGGAAAGCTGCAGACATGTTTGCAATGTCCATTGCTGCACAGCTTTTTGTGTCCATGAACACAGTTCTGTGTTTGGTGAAAGATTATCAGGCCTTTCTACAGTTTGCGCCTCACTGTTACAAAGATTTCAAAGGTTCTTCTCCTTGAAATATTTCCCTTTTTTTTTTTTTATATTATGGTATATATTTAGCACAGACATATCGGAAGTTCTTGTGCTTTTCATAGGTGATGTATGAGAGATGAGTCCAATCGTTAAAACCCTCAGGCCCAGATGTCATACGCAGCATACTTATGCTTGTATGGACCCACTTGTAGGATGTTTCATTTATGGTTCCTGCCTGTTGTTCTAGGTCTGCTAGCAGGAGCAAATCTGCTTAAACTCCAAATGATGAGTTTGGTGTAGGCCCTATCAACTTTCTGCTGGTTTCCATCACATCAGAAATGTACTTCATGCTTTCATATTTCACTCTAATTGTGTTGATTCTGGTTGATAAATGTTTAGATCATATAAAAAACCACATAATTTTCTTATAATTTCAAGACAACATACATCAACTTTTTTCTCATTACTTTTCTTTGTTATCTTGGCTGGCATCATGATCTGAAATCTGGTATTTCCATCTTTCATTATTCGTGCCCTTTAAGTCTCTAATTGTTTTCATCATGTCATCATCTGAATAAAAGTTTTATTCTCTTGAGAAGACAAGGAAGCTACTAATGTTGGCAGCAGCAGAGATTACTAATTCTCAAAACTGTAAGTTTTGAATGTAACACGTTGTGCTGCGTGCAGGTGCCCCGGTGCTGGCAGCGGGGGCTGCAGGCGGCCTCTGTGAGGAGAGGCCGGGGCTGCCCCGTGCCGGACACAGCCGGTTCCAGCCGGCTCCAACCGACCCAACGCAGGGCACGGCTGAGCCCCTCGGCCATGATGGTGGCGCCTTGGGGAAAGGGCAAAGCGCTGCAACAACAATGAGGAGTGAGGAAAAAAAGTGAGAGAAACAGCCCTGCAGACACCAAGGTTAGAGAAGAAGGAGGGGGAGGAGGTGCTCCAGGCATTGGAGCAGAGACTCCTCTGCAGCCTGTGGAGGACTATGGTGGAGCAGATATCCATACTGCAGCCCACAGAGGACCAATTGGAGCAGGTGGATATTTCCTGAAGGACTGCAGCCTGTGGAGAGCCCACACTGGAGCAGATATTCCTGAAGGACTAAGGACTGCAAGAAGGATCCATGCTGGAGCAGGGGAAAAGTGTGAGGAGGGAGGAGGTGCTCCAAGCACCAGAGCAGGGACTCCCCTGCAGCCTGTGGACCCACACTGGAGCAGATATTCCTGAAGGACGACAGCCCCTGAGAAGGATCCATGCTGGAGCAGGGGAAAAGTGTGAGGAGGCAGAGGACCAATTGGAGCAGGTGGATATTTCCTGAAGGACTGCAGCCTGTGGAGAGCCCACACTGGAGCAGATATTCCTGAAGGACTGCAGCCCCTGAGAAGGATCCATGCTGGAGCAGGGGAAAAGTGTGAGGAGGAAGGATCGGCAGAGAGGAGCTGTTATGGACTGACCACAACCCCTCATTCCCCATCCCCCTGCGCCACTTAAAGGCTGGGGTGGGTGGAAGAGTTGGGAATGAAGGAGAGAAGTTGAGCCTGGGAAAAAGGTGTGGGTGGGGGGAAGGTGTTGTTTTAATTTGTCTTTTTTTCTCACTATTCAAATCTACTTTAATTGGCAATAAACTAAAATAATTTTCACCAAGTCGAGTGCGTTGTGCCTGTGATGGTAATTGGTAAGTGACCTCCCTGTCCTTATCTTGACCCACGAGCTTTTTTTTTCCCACCTTATTTTCTCCCTCCTGTCCTGCTGAGGAGGGGGGAGTGTGAGAGCGTCTGGGTGGGTGTCTGGCAGCCGGCCAAAGTCAACCCACCACACATGTAACCTCACGACGTCAAAAGTGCTTTCAATTAACAAGCATTTTTCTTTAAGTAACACTGAAAGAAAATTTATGACTGCTGTTTATGAAATATAAAAAAATCTACATACACCTAGGATTTAGTGTGGTTTGGATGGATTTTCCATGTGTGAACCTCATGAGGTTCAACAAGGCCAAGTGCAAGGTCCTGCACCTGGGTTGGGGCAACCCCCGGTATCAGTACAGGCTGGGGGATGAAGGGATTGAGAGCAGCCCTGCCGAGAAGGACTTGGGGGGACTGGTGGATGAATAGCTGGATGTGAGCCAGCAATGTGCGCTCG
>NW_008796110.1:1764077-1769287 GCF_000699145.1 Aptenodytes forsteri
AGGTGGTGGATGCCCCATCCCTGGAAACATTCAAGGTCAGGTTGGACGGGGCTCTGAGCAACCTGATCCAGTTGAAGATGTCCCTGCTCATTGCAGGGGGGTTGGACTAGATGACCTGTAAAGGTCCCTTCCAACTCAAACTATTCTATGATTTTATGTTTCCCAGCAGGTGGATACTTTTCACTATATTCTCCCTTTTGAGCTATCAGACTTCTTCAATTTTATAATGCTACTTGTGCAAGAATTGCAAGTGATGAGAAAATCTGAAAAATGATTACTGTGTGAATCCCTTCTCACTTGATCCTGTCAAGTGACTATTTGAAGACCTGCCTTCAAAGAAAAAAATACATGGGAAACATGGGAATGCCTTTCCGTTATAAAATCTATATGATTTTTCCCCATTGGATGTTACAATATGGGGTTTGGTGTATTTTACTGACAAGAAAACTTCCATGTTGAAAACCTCCATATGATGTCAATGAAAGCAAGAACTGTGAAGAAAGATTTACTTTCCTGGTGCACAGAAGAAAGAGGGAACAAGAGACCAGGTCCTTTAACCCTGAATACTGAGTCTAGGCTATTTTAAGAACAACTGCTGTAGGGCTGATTCATGAGGTAGGTGGTCAGTTTTTTAATCTGTATGGGATTTTATTTTTTAACGTTTGTAATTCTTGATTTCTATTTGTTTCTCTTTTTAGATACTTTTTATGATAACGAAGGAAGGATAACGAAGGAAGGAATGGGAAAGCAAGGAGATGCAGGACTGCCCTGTGAAAGACATTTGGGAAGGGAGGAAGAGAAATCTTGAGCCTTCTGGAGACATAAATATGTATAAGATGAATATGTACTTACAGAGCAACCTCATATGAAATATACCATCTAAGTAACAATTAATAAGATATAATTTTTATATAGTGAAAAGTTTGATGAACTGGCCAAACCCATCTCTTCAAATATCATAGACTTTTAAAAGAAAGATTATGCTACAGGGCTACCATAGTTAGAAATATATAACTTTGTACAGTCCTCAGAAGACTGATTTTAATGACAGTTTGAGAGACCTGTTATTCCACTGGTCTAAATAGTATAATTACAGGTATAAACAATGCAAGTATTGGGCTCGAAACTTTTATTTCAAAGCCTTATTGTCCTTTTGGTTATGGAATCTTTCATTAAAAAAAAAATCCTGTCTACCCTCTTTACTTTTGTGCCAAGGCCATTTTATGCTGATAGAGTTCAAAATTATGCTGGATTCTCAGTGTGGTTTATTAATTAAAGGGTTTATTAATTAAATATATTTGATAAAACATTTGCTTAATAAAAGAACTAATTGTTAGTATCCAGAAATATAAACTTTACTATAGATTGTATTGTGTAGTAGTATATTGAGGTAAAGCTTACTGCCTGAAATGCAAAGTACTACTGAATCTTTCTTTCCCTCTGGATTTTGAAAAATGCTAAGGTTTGATAAAAAACCTCACCAGTTAAGAAGGTGGAATACAGGGTCTTAATTAAGAGCTTACAAATAACGTATTCTACTTTTTCTCTCAGCCTGACAACTCCTTACTGCGCCACCAGTATTGGCTTGTTCATATTAAACTGAATCTGCTTATACCTTAAGGAAGAATTCTTACCTCTGGTGAACTGCTATAAACACTTCATCCTACTGAAGCTAATGAAACTGGGCTGAATTGCACGCACGGTGTATCTAGCCCTTAGTCTGTAACTTTCCAAGCCAAGACATTTAGTTTGGGATTTACCCCTGTAAGTGGTTTTAAAGCTTCATAAACAGTTAAGCCAATGAATATTAGTAAAATATTTAAAAAAAATTACTTGTCCTTTGGAAGAGAGCATTTTCTAAAAACCACACATTTTTTATTTAACAAAGCTGTCTTAAAGATACTGTTCTTGATGAAGAATTTGGGGAATCATCGCGGAACTCCCACCCCACCTTTCTGGGACTGGATGGTAACACAGAATCTCCTTTTGGGAAACAGGTTGGACTCCTGAGAGGCATCACACTCGCTAGATTTGTAATGCTTATCATCAACACCAGTGAGGTAAAAGAGTGATAGCTTTTGTCAAAATAGACAAGTGATGTTGTAGCTATACCTTTTGTGGTGTTGTATAAATAACCAGGATGACAAGATATGTACTTACTGCTGTATATAATACAGATGTCTGTGCACATGTCTGAAAAGTAATCATAATGAATACAGATGTTCATAGGCATTTAATAGTCCCTGCTATTTCCCTACTGGCCCCTTTTTCTGTTTTAATTCAGGAATGCATCACACAGCCCTATGTAGCTAAAGCCCACAGGATACAGAATATCTTAGCCGTGGTGACTTCAGTTACAGATGTGCTCTCTAAAGCTATCAGCTCCCCCTGTTTTTTTAAAAAGAAGGTGTTCCATAATGCAAGAGCAAATGGAACTTAATGATGGGAATGTCTCATATGCTTTAAACAAATTAGAGGAATTTATCTTCACACTCAGGAAATGGGATAGCAATTTGGACAGTATGCGGGATTCATTTCTGTAAATCTATTGCAATAGTGGCTTTTAAAAGAATGTCGACATTTTTGAGAAACTAAAAATACAATCCAAGACAGAGAAACCTAAGGCTCTATGAAACCTTTCTTACCTGGATGTTGATCAGGAGCCACCCTAGACTAGGAACTCAACTGTGAAATCTATATTGTCTGCAATGCACCACATGATAAACATCTTTAGGAGCTGCATGTTTTTCGGAAATACACCAGCAAATCAGCAAATGGTCTTAAAAGAATTGTGTGTGACACTCATAAAAATACATGATGATTTTATACATATGGCTGGCTCAAATTCAGCTGGGAAGCTAAATATGAGAAATAAATATAAACTCCACCAGGATTCAGCATAAGAACACATTGCATAATTTTAAAGAACCTGAAGGGAGCTATAATATTATCTATCTTTCAAAATATTACTGTTCCATTTGCATAGAAGAAAAGGACAGAGCTTTCTAATATTTCTGTATGCTTCTTTTTTCACACACAGTTTTTTAGAGAATAGTATTTCTATCTTATTCTGATCTTAAAAATTAGACAGGAATATCCACAGATAGTCCTGAGATGTGAGGTGCTAGTAACTCACAAGACTATATTGCCGAGGATAGCCCTTTTGGATTTTTCACAGGTAAAATCAGTAAAGTAAAACAGCTTTTCAGTAAAACAGTACTAGGAAAAGCCTTTAAAGAATAAAATTTAAAAGATGCTGAAGGCATTTTCCTAGATGACAGCAGCAGCCATGGAATACATCAAGAGCTGGTTCCAGGCAATGCCAAATGTAAGAGTTTATGCCCCATAAATTTCAAATTATGCTTAACTTCATAGTCCTGATTCATTGACTCTAACAGAAAGTGTCCTTTTGGCTCCCACCACATAATGAATTTGACTCCTGCAGTGGATATGCACAAAAATGTGGCCAGCTGGCCTGGAGTCATGTTGTGTCTAAGTATTGTCTGAGCCCTGCACACTGCACATTGCAGTAGGGGAAAAGAGGCTGCTTGTAGGCAGAAACAATCAGTGGATTGTCTTGAACTCCAGGCCCTTTCCTGAAGAATGGAAAACATTTTTGATTCTCATTACGTTCAGAAAGCACCGAAGGAACTCAGCACGTCATACAGCGGACTATGAGTAATTGGGAGAGATTTTTTAATAGGTGAAAGTAATAAACCAGAAGTTAACATGGAAGCACACTACAAGTGAACATGCAGAATACTTCTTGGGCACCTCCCAGGACTAACCTTGTCTCTTTCTGCTTGTCTCAAGGGTTGTCTGGATTCCAGGTTCTTCCCTCTATTGAAGCAATGGGCAGGAGCCATCCAGACCCATCCATATTCTCCCTTGCACACCTTGCTGACAGTTTGGTTCCTCCGCTGTCCTTGTCCAAATCAGGCTAGCAGAGAGGTCTCTGGTAATATCCCTACTCTGACCCAGGAAATGCCAGGGCCTAAATAAATCCCTCAAACTGTGGTTAGGTATTAATAGACCAGGTTGTAGGAAAAGATAACAACTTTTATTAGATCAATTGATATAGCAGGAAAAATACAGATGAGCTTTCGGATGTTTAAATTCTCATTTAGATGTGAAATACAAACTGGTTGGAAATGTGCAGGAACTTTTTCAAAACCAAAGAAGGATATTACTTCTCCCTACGCTTTGGAGACTCATTTTTATCTTTAGGATGTCACAACTACTGCTTCTGCTTCTTGCTGCTTCTGCTTACTGCTATGATGTCTTTTACATTTGAAATAGTCCTAACATGACCTGTTTATGATCTAGACTCAATTTTGAGACATTACATAGGATTCAGATGGTACATATATGTTGTGCTAATTCTTTGTATCAGGTAGATTTAATCAGATATTAACTACATTTGTTTGAAAACCTCAAGAGACTCTAAAAACAGGTACAGAGGGGCAGCAGACATTTACACTCAAATGATATGATGCTTCTATGCTTTCCTCATCAGTTCTGTTTTCTGTTTAATGAAAAAAAACCCAACAACCCTGGAAAATTGTCAAGCTAGGCTTTTCCTTTGGGAAGCACAATCTCCTCTTCACTTCCTTCCTGAAAATGTCATAAAAAATGTAGGGGAAAAATGCATACTTACAGGCAAAAACCTTTATAATTTTTTTTAATTAGTATTTTTTTCAACCATCTTTTTCAAGGAGGTCTGGTGCCTAATACTGAAGTCTAGTCCTATTATATTACCCCTGTAGCTTTTGATTTTCAGAGATAATGTTAAAAGAACACACAAAAAATTACTCATCCTCACTGGCAGAGAAATTGCTGGCTTTTGTTGTTTCTGCACTAAAGGTATCAAACAAAAGCTTTGAAAACTCCTTGAACAAGTAATTTCCTGTATAGCAGATATTTTTTACTACTGATAAGAAGTAAAGATTGAATGTCAGTTCCAGTATAAGCCTTCTACAGTGTGAGAGAAACAAAACAATCACATTTGCGAACATCTTCGCCTATTTGTTGATTTTCAGGACAGAAACTTAAAGGTATTTTGGTAAATATCTTGCATATGGATGTAGTTAAAATTTAATTTTTATTACATGTTTTCTGTCATTTACATTGTGATTTCTTTGTTCTACTGTAGGGACTACTGTTTGCAATAGTGGACATGCAACTAAGAGGTGGTTATTTTATATAACTTC
>NW_008796110.1:1769303-1773350 GCF_000699145.1 Aptenodytes forsteri
TCAGATAATTATGACTCCATTTAAAAACAGTAGCTTATGTACGCTTGCATATGTAAGTATCAGTAGTCTAAATTGAGTAGGATCTTATCATAAGCTTCAAGTAAGGTACAAGCTTACGTATCTTTTCCTGAAACAGGCCTACTTAAAGTAGCTGATATGCAACATTTCATTTTCTGCATGTGATTTATTGCGATGTTTGTGTTGCAGTTACAGACCTTTAAATAAAGGCATCCTGGATTTTTATTCTTTCATTTTCAGCAATTTAATTTTTCCAGAATGTGACTATATAAGCTGAAAATTCTTATGTTTGTTCACTCAGATGTGAACATTTCTCCAAAGTTAAAAGGAAATCCATTCAGTTAATTTTTAATGATCTGAATATTGTGAGAACCCTGTGGTTTTCATACTTTCAGAAAATTGCTCAATTGTTATTTCTTCTTGGATAACTCAGAAATCTGTTGAACTTAATACTTCAAACTTGACATGAACCAAATTACTAAGTTGAAATATGGGGTTTACTAAATTTAAATTGAAATGGCAAAAAACCTCAAGCTCTGCGTATACAAGCTCTGCATATAACACACTCCACATGCTCAGTATGTAGTTTTCTACTAATATCTTCAAATTTTGATTCTGCAGGCACTGATACCTGCATATCGATGCAAGACAGAGTCATAACTGTGCACAAAGAGGCAAATAATAAGCTTATTACTGTGCCTGAGCAGCTAGGCTAACAAAGTTCATGCAGGAGGTATCGCTCTTCTCTTAGCTATGTTACAACAATAAAATTACACCACGGGTGTTTCCCCAGTCCAATGGCTTGAACTGTCCCTGTCTATGTGCTACCCCGCTCTGTTCAAGCTGGAAGAAAAATACGGTGTTATTCCTATTTAAGGACTTTCATCCTGTTTAAGCCCTGAGGATGCTGACAAAGATGCTGCTAAGAGGAAGCAAAGGTTCCTTTTCCAATATAAAAAAGTGTTGGCTGCACTGAAGATACAACTTGTCTCTGTCTCTTTTCCCTCTATTTTTTATGATTTGCACAAAATCATGTTACTCTCTAAATGTGATATTGTACCACAAATGAAAAGACAGGTGAAAAATCAAGTGATGTATTTCCTATGGCCTGCTTCAGAAGGTTTGTTTTAAGGTTTATTTTTACTGAAACAGTCAGTTCAGATAAATTTGAGTTAACTTTCTTCCAGGCAGCTTACACACTCCGACTAAAGACCAGTGACCTACAACAGCCTTGCTAAAGGGAGAGTGACCACACTTCGTGATGATACAACTCCAAAGACTGATTTGATTAGCAGCTCAAAATCTTAGCAGTTTGATTAAACTGGGCCCTGATGGTACAACCTCAGTACCTGTATCTGCACAGACTTACTATGCACCTATTCGTCTACAGTATATCCATGTAATGATTTCACATCCTCTGTTGGTTCTTCACTCATGCTGTGACCCTTTTTTATGGGTTCTTACAGTAAACCAGATCAGTGCATTGAATAGCCGTTCTTGCTAAGTCGTATTTCGGTTGCATCAGTGAACTGGTCCAGTTTCCCATGCAGCCTTACAAACCATTGTGTCAGCACAACTAAGACTGCAGTAAATAAATGTCTAATGCTGGTGAAGATGATTCCTTAAGGCCTCATTGCTGCCAAGAAAAAGGTGCATGGGGTCACCCCCTAAATGAGCACTAGGAACATTCAAGCACTTCAGCCAAATCCCATGAAGGTTATGGCACTAATGGATACGTGAACAATGGCTTGATGTATAAAACTGGAGCAAATCACACTTGTGGCAGCTGTTTACAATAAAGTAAGCTGTGCATCTGAAAGCATGAGAAATAAACAGGCTGTGTATTGAAAGGCGTACAATTAAAATGTGACAAAATTGCCTCCGATTCATCCAAGGGTAAATTTGTCACTGCTAGAGCAGGGCCATATTGTTTCTAGAGGCTGAATCGTGTTTGTGGCTTTTAAAAGCTTGGACAGCTTAAAATACTAGTTAACCCCTTCATGTATCCATGGCTTCTGCTGGATCTGTGGATGCTGCATTCACTGTAGAAATATTAATCTTCTGTTAAGGTAGCTAGCCCAGGTACTTCCAGTTGTCTGGGCAATCAGCCAGTAATTCTGTGAAAGCTATCCACTTAAATGCTTATCCAGCAATTTCAGCTATTGTTGTTAATATTTGCAGCAGCATCAAATGAAGGGAAAAAGTAGATTACAGCTAAAAGTAAACGGGTGAGAAGAAGCCCTCAGAAATGGAGGGATGGGAGGAAATGTTACAGAAAATTATGCAGAAAGTACATGTGGCTCCACACAGTATGACTTGCTGAAGAGCATTAATACTCACTTGAAGGACTGCCACCAAAGAAATTCAGTCCGAAGTACTTTGGATGTCTTTTATGCATCAATAGTCAGAATGACTAGAACCAGAAGTGAGGTTTGCAGTGACAGAAAAGAAGTGGTAATAGAGGGTCTCACAGGCCTGTACGTTTTTTGGTAAGAACGGGAGCTCCTTTTCCACAAATGCATGTTGGTCATGAGTAGGGCACACAAGTGGGTTCACTGGTTTGAAGATCTCTGTTGAACTGGAAGGGGTAAAAACTGTGCTATTGTAGATGATGTGCATTTGTTCCTGAATCATTTGCAATATCCTTTCAATTAATATATAGATGTTATTTACCAAATGGCTTGGATGAGCAGATTTTATTCTAGCTTGTTAATAACTTACTCAAACATTTGCTGTTAATTGTTTCATGGTTGTGAAATACAAGTTTCTTCGTTACTGTGTCTGTGCCACAAGATAATTGTAACTGTCTACTTTTATGCTAGAGAATCAACTGCTGAACAAACTTGTTTGCCTATAACAGGATCTTACAAAAACCAGCAATTTCTCAAACACTGCAATGAAGAAAACTCCCTTTCCATAAATGCTAAGAAATGGTTAATAACAAGGGGCACTAAAAGCATCGCAAAATCCAAATGTTTGGAATTCAGATGAAGGCTCATGAATACCGCCTTATTAAATGCCATGCCACATTTATGACTTCAGGGCAAAATATATGAACACCAGACAATGTGAACATATTAATTAATGCTAATTACATCTCTGCAGTACAGATGGGCTCTATTCTCTTGACATGAGTATGTAATATATTTGGCATAAATGTCAGTTAATGTATTTATGCAGAAAAAATTCTGTAGTTTGCAAATACACAATCAGCTGTCTTTTATTTGTGAAGATGTTATGTGCTACAGCCCATACACGTTGACCTGTAATGTGAATGGTGCAGATTTTCACCACCTTATTTACTCTGTTACAATGACTCCCAGGGATCCTTAAGCTTTTTACTGTTCCTGCTGTGTGACTGTTAGTACAGCACGGATGCAGATGCAGTACGGGCAGGGGCTGCAGAGCCTCCTCTGTGTCACATAACTGAGGATGGAGGGGAGGAAAGATTTTTCCCTTCAAAATCCACCTTCTGAAATTCACCCCTGGTACAGGTACTAAGCCTAACTCAGATACATCTGCACTGCTTCCACTGTTTCCAGTGTATATTCCTATATTATATGCATACCTCTTTGTGCCAGCTGGTTATACTCACTGGTGTGGATATGAGGTAGGATTTCTGTCTTCCTGCATCTCCATCCCTTTCAAGTTCTGAGCATCACCATTACTGATCTCCAACAAGTATTCTGTTCATAGAATCATAGAATCATAGAATACTTTGGGTTGGAAGGGACCTTTACAGGTCATCTAGTCCAACCCCCCTGCAATGAGCAGGGACATCTTCAACTGGATCAGGTTGCTCAGAGCCCCGTCCAACCTGACCTTGAATTTTCCAGGGATGGGGCATCCACCACCTCTCGGGGCAACCTGTGCCAGTGTTTCACCACCCTCAGCGTAAAAAATTTCTTCCTTATATCTAGTCTGAATCTACCCCCCTTTAGTTTAAAGCCATTGCCCCTTGTCCTGTCGCAACAGGCCCTGCTAAAAAGTCTGTCCCCATCTTTTTTATAAGCCCCCTTTAAGTACTGA
>NW_008796110.1:1773563-1797200 GCF_000699145.1 Aptenodytes forsteri
GAATCACCTCCGTCGACCTGCTGGCCATGCTTCTTGTGATGCAGCCCAGGATACGATTGGCCTTCTGGGCTGCGAGCGCACATTGCTGGCTCACATCCAGCTTTTCATCCACCAGTACCCCCAAGTCCTTCTTGGCAGGGCTGCTCTCAATCCCTTCATCCCCCAGCCTGTATTGATACCGGGGGTTGCCCCGACCCAGGTGCAGGACCTTGCACTTGGCCTTGTTCAACCTCATGAGGTTCACACGGACCCACTTCTCGAGCTTGTCCAGGTCCCTCTGAATGGCATTGTGTTCCTCAGGCGTGTTGACTGTACCACTCAGCTTGGTGTCATCTGTTCAGTGGATCAGGGAAGCATAAGGCCTGCAGTTGTGTGCAGCCTTTGCATGCAGACACAGAGTAGTAAAAACCTATCCAACAGTGAACTTAAATAAAAGACAGCCAAAATAAAGATAGGCCATTTTTACAGTTTACTGTTATATTTTCCAAGGTTTGGGATTGGGTGGCTATTTGTCCTTGCGCTGTAATGTGCTTGTAGAATCTCTCCTGTGTTTCAGCAATGCCATGAATGAGAAGAAGAGGTGCCTCTTGGATGAATGTCTTTTTTATTCAAGAGCTACTACGTTTATTTAGGCATGGAAGCAACAAACTTCTAGTGTGCTTCTGTTTGCCTCAGTATGTTGGTGAAGTACAATATCCCAATACACAGTGACGTACGATTCCATCTAAGAAAATGCAGTTACTTGTAGCCTAGCTTCTGTCCTTTCCTTCCTGTGTAATTTGTTTTCCTTTTTTCTATTTTTTTCTTTTGTCAACATAAACTACTTTTCCCTTTGGAGCAGGTATAGGTGACAAACATTAGATTTCAGATGTTCTAGAAATACAATACATTAATTATGAATCTGACATTCACTAATTGTCTGGCAAGCTGTTACTATCCAATTCTAAAAACATTTCCAACTATCATTAGTTGAAGAGTTACAAAAGCATTCCTATGAGCAGTAATGCACTCTACTGTGGGTGGTTAAAATCACAAAAGCAGCATATGCAGGAGGTGGTGTCATTCAGTCTCTAGCAAAGCTGGCCTCTAAGATGTGCTGGTTTTAAGTCCTGACTCTGCAGATCAGTTTACTAGGGCAGACTCCCATGTCTATGCAGGACACGTTCAGCAATGGGCTCATTCCATGTAATTCATTCCAGTTCCATTCCGGTACTGGTCTGAATTACAGCACTGAGACTGAACATGTACTCAGAACTCCTCTTCCAGCACAACCATAACTAAAAGATGCTGGTTAATTTAGCTTAATACAACATTATGTATCACATTAATTTCAAGTAAAGCATCTTACTAAAAGATTATTAAAACAGGTGATTAAAAACACACATTTTGGCTTTTTATAACAAGAGTTATTATACCAAAATGTTATTGGGCACTTTTCCCTGACTTAATCAACCTGATGTCTGTGAGCTTGGCTTGAAACAGGCATGCAAAATTAGGCCTTCAGCATTTGTTTCATGACTAGCAATTATTTTTAATACTTAGGGGAGATATTCCAGAGCTCTTAGGAGATGACAGTTTGACAGTAATAGTTCTCCTCAATATCTTAAGGTGTTTTGGAAATGCCTCTCTTTAACTGTTTTTAAATAATTATTTGCAGCACAGGAAACTTCAGGATGGAGCTCATTCATCATTGTTTCAACGTTCTACAGTTTAAGGCATATTGGATATGTCTCCAGTATCTCCTGGACTGTTAGTTCAAGTTTAACAAGATTCTTATTCTTTCCCTCAAACTCTTTTCCTTCTATCATTTGTACTACTGTAATCAACACCACCTTCTTATCTCACAGCATACAACCTGATATCAGATGTCTTCCTTCTCTGTACACAACTATTATGTATAAGAGTTGCAGTATTTTTTCTTTAAGACTCTCGTCTTCTAGTGAGCATCACAGCTAAACCTATAGTGTAAGATAACAGCATACATTTTTCTCTGATACCGAGTTTTCTTTTCCTAATCTTGATCCTGCCTTTTCTTGATCACATTCCTCCAAAAGAACATTTTTGTGACATTGACTATGTGACCATTCTCCATGGGTTTCTCCTCCATCAGAACCTACTTATTGCTGCTAACACTATTTTCCAGCCAGCTTTCTCATATTCCATATCAAAATGCAGATACCTACATCTGCTTGTGAGTGATAGCAGCCTACAGCACTCACTGTTGAGATTTCAGAGAAGGACCTTACTTGTTATGCTCCAGCTGCCCTGCATGCTGGGGAGGAAATCTTTGTGCATATCTGGAACAACTTCAATAGCTGCAAGTCCCTTCTCAAAGTTCTTCTTTTGCATAATATTTGCTGAAAGGCTGGACACCGTCAGGTTAGTGTGCTGTGACCACTGCCTCATTGTTTCCTGGTCCCATCTCTGTCAGCAACCATCTCTTTTGTGGTTCTTCTGTCTTTGATCTCTTTTTGGGAAGGGACTGATTTTTGTTAGGTTGGTACAAGCTAAAGTCTCCTGCTACCAAAATCTGAATAAATAATAATAGTGCCTAATTATACCAACTATCTGAACAGTTCTACTTATCTTTGAATCATGTAGCTAAAACTTCTGGTGCTGTTTTTCTGCTCACAAAATAGTTGTTCTGGTTCTACAATGAAGGCCAAAGAGCTAGACTGTGAAGAGTGCAACAAAGAACTATAAAATATTCACCATCTGTCATTTGAAACACTTCCAAGAAATATAGTAGTGGAATTAAAAAAAAACCAAACAGTAAAAACAGTAAGTAGTGATTGCTTATCAATTCACTTTCAAAATATAAAGCAAATTCCTTTAAATGGAAAATTTTGATTTATGAGTACACTACTAAGATGAAGTGCTATACTGCATAGAAATTTTACTACCTGGTATGACAACTGTGACATAACATTGGAGATACCAGCTACTGCTTCTACTATGCCTGCTGTTGCAGTAGAACCCTATTATTCATATCCATTCGTTATTTACCGTTATCTAGTGGATATTAACAAGGAAATCTTGTGTGTCAGGATTTCAAAGCATTTTAGAAACGTTAGCAAATCAAGCACACACAAGTGTTTTATTGTCTCTGATCAATGTAATTCAACAGATAGCCCACGAACTAGATCTACCATGCAGTACATTTCCATATGTCTGCTCGTCTTTCTCAGAGGGGATGGGAAAGGCTGTCTGAGTAGCAAACACTTTCCAAACACTTAAACACTCCTTCCTGCATTTACAGCCCAAAGCAGACCTGGCATCTGCTGCTCTGCCCCTTTTCCCCTTACCTTGGTGACAGCAGCAACCTTTGTGGTGCCCTTCTCCCCACCTCACACTAGCATTCAGTCTGTAAAAGCAGTGAGGGTTGCATTCATTCACCTTCTACTGCTGGAAGGAAAAAGGCAATTTTTTGTACGGGGTGGAGAGAGAAGGTCCTTGTGCATATTTGACAGGCTATAGCTTCCTGAAGAATGAAGGCTGAGTGTACAGATTTGCCTGCAAGATAGCAGAGGAGTCTTCATCAGAGCTAATATTAGAATTCAGGTCCAGAAGACAAACTGCTTTTGAGGAGGAAAATTTATTTCTAAAGGAATGAAAAAAAAAACCAGCTAGCAAGAGCAGAGAAAGAAAAGAAAGAACACCCTCTTTCTGATGGAATGTGTGTGAAAGGATGTTTAAAAAAGGAAAGTTCTTGAACTCAGTTGATTAGATATACAAATTAAGGTATGAAGTCACACAAATTTCTATAAATTTACAGAAATCAAAATGAAGAACAGAATAAGACCTTAAGAAACAACACTATAACCTTAACTTATGATACATAACATCTTAATTTTCAAAAGTGTTGCAACAAAACTACATATATTGCCTGGGACTTTGGCAGTTTTGAAAAGATTTTCAAGAGTACTTACATGATAGATGCATTTAAATTAAATTGTAAGCAATTTCTGCTCCTGTGTAATTTTGTGAATCTGTTCCACAGAAATCTTGTTTACAGCCAACCTTGGTACAGCTAACTTTTACATGCCTTCCTTTCTGCCAAAATTTATACATTATGTGCTTAACAGTGCAAAGGAGCCCAAGCACCTCAGACTGGACTGCAGAACAGTTACCACACTGCACCGGATTGCTGAGCAAAAGAGCTAAACTGAAGGTTCCTGAGACCCTTGCCTTGACAGAAAGTATGCATCTAAGTCAGGGTTGCAGGAAAGCGTTGCCTGGCCATTTCTGGAGTGGGGTACCTAAGCTGGCCATTTAAAAAAAAATAATGTTGGGAGTTACGGATTTTTATTATTTTAAAGGAAAGGTAAAAGATACTATGCTTGTGTTCTTTTTACAGTATTTACTACCCTAATGCTTAGCACATCTGCCAAGAACATGGGGACCTAAAGTCAACTCTGGCTCCTTCCTTTAGGAATTTGTTAACACAGAATAAAAAATGATGACAGGTCCTTGGCATTGTGAGTTAGCACAGACAGTTAAATGCAAAGAAAGATGAGAGACTAAGGAACAGGAGTTTAAGTCTCTTAAGCAGTTAAAGAAATCTGGGGGTTTGTATTACAGTTTTGGATCTCTTATGCTGACCCTGAATTCAAGTGAGTTGCCTTTGCTTATGTAAGTTACGTGAAGTCCCATGGAATCACCAGGGAATGGGATCCATGATCTTGTTCTGTGGTTCTGAACACAGTTTGAAGGGGCTCATCCTTGTCCCTATATTTCCTCTCCTCTGCAGCTTACTGTTTCTGTCTCTAGTCAGGAAGTTTGGACTCTTGTAAAACAATCTTAGTCCAAGCTCCCTGACTGGAGACAGAAAAAATTGTGAGAGAGGAAAGAATTAAGACATAGATGCCATTTGGGACAGTTCCCATGTGACTGAAGGAACTGAACTTCATCTTTCTTCCAGGTCCTGTCATAAGGGCATGTTCTACTTGTCCATGCTAGTTCACACCAAAAGGAAACCCCTTGATCATGAGGGACAACCAGTGCTAGCCCCTCGCACACCCCCTTCCTCCTCTGTTCCTCATTAGGTCACTTCATAGTTCTTGCACAGTCCTGGAGCTTGTCTAAGGCACACTAGGAAAACACAAGCAGAAAGGGAGACAGAAGCTGATGGGATTAGAGGAGCTCCTGGCTCTGTAATGATGTGGTAAAGGCAGCAGTTCCCATTTCTACAATATTCTTGTCTGACCTTTTCCCATTTATAACATCCAGGTTTTATTTCTCTATCACATTGCAAACATTAACTGCTTGGGCTCAAAATTTGCTGCCTAAGACTGACTAATAAAGATCTTCATTCCAGTAACAAGGCTAAGGAGAACTATGTGGTTTTGTCTTTTTTAAAAAGTCTGACAATGATTTGAGAAGTTCTATTGTCTTAATACTTTGGTGCAGGGTTCTTGAAATTTGGTATGCTGTTGATCTTTATGTCTGCTCACAGCTGGTCAAATTACAGAGTTTTGAAAAACTGCCACTCTGCCAATATTATCAGAGATGTGCCTAAGGTTCTTGGCCAAAGTTCCCAAAGACTCTGCATTGGGCATCTCAGGCCCAAGGTGAGAAGAAATTTTCTGAAGTGGTAGTTCCTACCTAACTGGGGTGAACTGGTTTTGAGCAAGGTTTGCTGTTGTCAACCGTCACATGCTCTCACCCTTATACTCTCAAAATTTATGCTTGGACCACACGGAAGAGGGCATACACTGAATCAAGTGTTGATAGATCAAGAGTAGAAATCGGAAAGTGGTGTAGGAAGAGAACAGACTGAAACAAACGGTGCGCAGGGGAATAACTACGCCGGTTGAGCTTGCGAGGTGAAAGAAGAAGGGAAACTGAGACTCTGTTGAGTGATAGAGCAACACAGAATGCACCAGCAGTACCTGGGAAGTCTGTACTGGTTCTCTAGGTAGACTAGAACTAGATGATAAAAAGAAAAGCTAAGAGAATGGCCTAGAACCAAGGGGTCACAGTTGGACAAACAATTCTTACATGATATACAGGTTTTCAAACATTCAAAGGTATCTTCTATGCTATGGGCTGTGTAGCTCTTACATTATCAGTGGTAGGAATGTTTTGTTACTGAAGGTGTTTGTTTCTTCAACTTCTTGGTGTGGTGAGAAATAAAACCAGGATAATCATTGCTGTAACCTAATCCAGACCCATTCTGCAAGAAGCCATTATCATCTCTTGCCTGTCAGTCAACCCAGAGTTCTCCAAGCATTGTTACTCAACCACTATTGGTGTAGAGTTCATAGGATCCAAAAGGCTGGCTATTCTTGCAGTAAGTGGTAGAGAATAAGCCATCAGATGTAAGAGGCAGTGCTGTAAAGGAAAGAGAAAGAGGGAAAAACTGGACTGGTCTGATGGGGCAACCTTAGAGAATTACTTTTACTTTCTGTCTCTGTCACATCATTAGATACTATGCAAGTACCTTAAACTAGGCTTCTTTTATCTTACATGATCATCAATTTTTTATTTGTTTTCTGGATACTGGACTTGAAACACTGCAGTTTCATTTGAGAGAGTGCTCATAGCAACCTCTGAAGTAACAAATGCACTTTGAATGTAATGAAGTCAGTATTATGCTGCTTACACTGAAAAATCACATCATAATAGTCTCAAACCGAGTACTCAAAATTAGTAAGTACTTTTGACCTTAGTGTCTCTGTGTGTTTCATAGTCAGTGAAAGAAAAGAGAGTAATATCTCTAATCTCATTTGTGAAAATAAATGTTTGGGAAGTATTCAGTTCCTGTACTGATATATATTATGGAAGAAGATCCAAGAAAGTTAATAATTCAGAGCAGGAGTTGAATTGTGTACAATAAATAGTGCATAGGCTACACTGCACCATGAGGAAAAAACAGTTTATTGGAGAATCAGTCACTAAAGGAGCTCAGTGCATTACGGGCACTGGGTGAATACCAGCTTTGCAACTTCAGTGTTCTTTTAATGTAGTTTTTTTGTTTAATATCTGCAGCAGTAGTCTGCAGTACTTCGAGCAGGATTAAGCTTAGGGCTTTAGAAGATGGTATTTAGAATCTAATTTTTAAACTGTAGAATAATTTTAGGTTATAGAAATTATGGGAGATAATTTCCAAACCTGTTTTACTGTACAGACAATGCTGTTTTATACTGTAAAATCAGTTTCTGAAATTCTTCTTATCTCTATACATAATCATTTTCTGATCTGTGCAGAAAACCAAAGGTATATCTCTCTCTTAAAAATAAGTTTCTGACAATTTTCTTAGTTTTACCTACAGAGACTAGTGAGTAAGTGGAATTATGGTAAGTAAGTGAGAAAAAGTTAAGCAGCCACAGAGCAAAGGAGCATTTTTGGTTCTGTTTCCCTTACTCTTTTACTCTTGTTACTTACTAATCTCTATTTACATAGCTCCAATAATGAACAGACACTTCAGGGAAAGGTTTGGTGCTTTTTTACATCCTTTATAAGTATTCTTCAGCAGAATCAGGCAACACCAGGACTGACATTTATATTAGTCTTAAAATCATATAAAATTAAACAATAGCAAATGAAGTTAAAAACCTTTCAGGACTAACAGGGAAAAACACGATAAAAATATTCATCACCTTTGAGAGTCAACATGAAGCGTTGGTTTGGGGTAGCTGTATACACTTATGCTTTTCCTGGGCATATATGAAAGGAATCAAGTAGCTGTTTGGGGCAGCTCTTTAAGTATACCGTGTTTTACTGATTGCAGGTTTGGCTAGTGCAGCCGGACAGGAAGGGGTGCCATAAAACCATATGAGACATCTACAGGAAATCTAAGTGAAAACCATTTTTTTTTAAAGGGGGTGAAAACAATAGGGTTAAATAAACCAAACTTCCAAGAATCAAAGAGAAGACAGTCGAAGGCCTTGATCTTAGCTGGCTGCAACAAGTGAATTACGGAAACTTTAAACCTCTTCTGGCACAACAATATCACCGCCAATCAACAAAAGAGAGAAACAGCACATGTGATCAAGGAACGTTAAGCATGTCAAAGGATTATGTACATTGAGAGGGATGACTATAAAAGAAGTCCTTCTGATTCTCTAGTAGACTTCTAGGTGGAATGATAAAAAATTTCAAACTTTGATGGCTCATTTATGATACTGATGAAGTTAGCCCAGATTTCTCCCGGTCTACTCCATCAGGCATGAGTAGTCTCCCTCATAGTTATTCTGCCATCATTTGCCACATCTTGGCTTACTCTAAAGGGAAGGATGAAGTGGCACATTTCTCTGCCCAATCCTATTTTAATTTAAAGGGCTTGCAGATTATCCTGCCTTCGCTTCTAGGACATGAGTTTGTCCCAAGCCATTTGAAGGGTTTTGTTCAATTAAGAAAGAAAAATATTTGTGGCTTTAGAAATAATCACTTTGGAATATAACAGGTACAGAACTGCTACCCACCATGTAGTTCTGCACAGAAACATAACCTTTGTGGTTTCAATGATGGTTTGTAAAAATGACATTGCTCACTCAGATCTTGATTCAGCAGATAGCTCTGAGTGAATGGATACCTGTTCCTTTGAATAATAAGCAAGACTGTCAGAGAGATAGATGATTTTGGATGCCCCCTCCTTTTTTTTTTTTGGTCTCTCAGGGCTAGATTTTCAGAAAGCAGGGATAAACACCTTTGAAAAACGGATCACCTTTAAGGGCCTTGCACACAAAGTTAGTAGCCGATAGTGAAGATTCTGAAAAAGTTATCTCAGGTTTTCTGCTGTAAAGGAAGGCAGGAGACCCATTTCCTCCTCAGATGCATTATGTGGCTTGCTTCTACTGCTGGACTTCTCTACTACTACTTCTGCTAGTGTGAGTAATAGGAAGTACACTTACCTGATCTGTGTGCTCCGCTCTAGTGACGCAGAATCTACAAAAAATCCTGCCTGTTCAGTCAGCGGATGTGGGCACACAGAACAGCATGAACACTAGCCTGCTGTGATCTTGATACGCATTTGGTATTTTGTTTGTAAGTAAGTATTTAGCTAAGTGTGGACACAGGCCAGGCTTCAGAGCTTTCTGGAGGAAGAAAGCCGGAGCCCGTTCAGCACCCCAGTGCCTGCTCAGGCTCTGCCTGTGTGGGCTGAGTCTTCCCTAGGCAGAAAAGAAAGTGCCATCGCGGAGGTGCTGTGCCACAGGGAGCTCAGGCTCCGCTCTTCCAGTCTGGATGCACGGATCCACTGTGGCACAACCACAGCTGGCAGCTGCTAGTGCCAGGGATGAAGCAGCACATTTAAATCTTTGTCACCTCTGCTCCTTGCCTCCTCGCCTAACATTAGTGTATAAATGCTGCCAACAGCTTGCACTAAATTTAAAGCAAAAAGTGCTTCTCCCCCAAGCACGATTAAGAAAAATATTTGGGTGACTTGACCTGCGTGTTTTACTAAGGTAGTAAGTATTTCCTGAGAGAATATACTGAACAAGGGGATGGTATTGATCTTAGTATAACATGCTCAATTGTCATATATTGTGACTTTAAAAATAAATAAGTAAAATGCAATTTGAAATTGTCCTTATAAAAATAAGAACAAATCATCACTGGCTGTTTGAAAAATGAACCAGGGGAATGTAAAATACAGGGAATAAGACTAAGCAGTGAGTGGCAAGCCAATGGAGAGGAATTTGACTGTGAGGAACAGTTGCTGAGCATGTAAAGAAAATTATAGATGATTAGAGATGGACTGTGAAAGAAAATAAATATACACAAAGACAGCATGAATAGCTGCATGCCAGCATGCAGTCAAAATAGTATGAATTTATCAGACACATTTCAGACAAGCCATTCCTCAAATGTCAGAAAAAAATAGGGCTCTAATGGATGTTGAACACGTATGTAGCCCACCAACCTCCCTAAGTCAGGATGATCTGCATTCAAACTGTAAAGATATAGATTTAACAGATGTCTTAAAAGCCTAGGATGATAGAGATTCTACACTTCCCTACTTCTACACCAATGCTTGGGATCTTCTTGTTAAAAAAATCCTCCCTAAGACCTAGCCTAAATCTTCTTTGCAGCAGTTTAAGCTTTCTACATTTTATTCTTTATTCTTATGACCTAGTGAACAATTTTTCTTCCTTCTTTGATACTACCTTTTACATATTGGAAGTTTTCACTCTAAATTAAAGATCTGTATGCTTTTGATGTTTCTTACAGGTCATATTTTTTTGACATTTGTCATACTTACAGATTTCTTCTGGATCATTTTTCTTGAAATCTAATGCCAAAACCTGGCCAGTTTTCCAGCTAAGGATTTCCTGGAGTTGAGCTGAACAGAAACATTCCTTCATATTCATGTTTATACTTCACCGCTTGATGCTTTTCATTTTCTGGAGCAGTACGACATTTCTGACTCTTGCTCTGCTTGTCATCTACTATATCCCCGAGAAACTTTTCTGCAGAACTTCTGTCTAGAAAATCATAAGCGTTTCATAAGAACTTGTGGCCTTTCATGCTTGACTGAAAGGCAGTGCAACCCAGAACCATGTTCACAACAGAAGCCAGTATGCAAAAATTCCAAGAGCATAACAGTGATCCTACCTCTGCTTTATCTTTTCAGCCTAAGAGCTCCCTGGACTGAAGGCCATCATGTTTTACAGCTACAAATGGACTTTTCCACATCCATTTATCCATCACTTTTGGAACTCATTTGTACTTTTAGTTTCCAAAGTATTCTGTGGCAATGAGGACCGCAATTTAGTTATCTATTATATTAAGATTTATTAAAGTTTAACTTGCTGGCTGATAATTTCATTGAGGGTCTGATAGTTTTTGTGAGGTTAGAAATAATTAATAAGCACTCCCTATTCATCTTATTCAAACCATTTACAATTTTATAGACCTACATCATATCCCTCTCTATCATCTCATCTCCAAGCATGGAAAGTCTTGGTCCTTTTTCTCCTCCCTTGAACAGAAGCTGTGTTCATCTCAGTGACTGACTCTCCTTTGTAGTATTTTTTTTAGTTCTATAACACCTCTTTTGAGAACATATAATCAGAACTGTATCAAGTGTTCAAAAGGAGGATAGAAATGAGTTGACATAGTGACATAATAGGATTTTCTGTTTCGTTCTCCCTTTTCCTAGTAACATTCTCCTTATTGTTTTTTTTCCCCACCTCCAGCGGTTCCAGACCTCTTTCTGAAAGATAATAGATACCATAGTTTGAGACAGCTGTTATGTATTTATAATTAGGGTATTTTTACCTCATGTGCATGGCATTATACTTGTCACAATTTAATTGGTTGTTTTTACTGAAAAGTCCTTCAGTATTTTGAGATCCCTGTGGATTCCTTTTCAGTCAGTTTTATGTTTGTTTAGCATGCATACTACTTCATCACCTGAAAATTCTGTCCTTTCACAATTCACTCCTTGTCCTTATGGTTATGACTGCTTTAAACCCCAAAGATTCTACTTCAGATTCTCAGGGGGTCTACACTGGTAGTTTCTTCTCATTGTAAAACCTGATTATTTAACCTTATTCTTAATTTTGTATCTTATGTATGACAGTGTAACTTATTTAAGTGCCTTTGATAAGAGTATCTATGAAAAACATATCAATCAGATGACATTTATCTTACTATTTCCTTCAGAGATCTCTAACGGATTGGTAAGGTATGAGTCCCCAACAGAAGTTCTGCTGACTCTTTGTCAGTACGTTAGGTTTAACCATGTATCTACTAGTATAATATTTAATTATGTAGAAAGAAAACTGATTGAAAATATAAATCAGATTTATGGGCCAGTAGTACTCAGAATTTCTCTTGGAGCCTGATTTAAGCTTGGTGTCACATTTGTCAGTGTCCAGACCTCTGGCCCTAAGAGGCTGATTTAAGCCACGGGTTATGTACCGCAGTACAACTGCTCAGCAATTTCATGTTTTAATTTCTATACAACTGTGGGATGATTACCAACTTGTCCTTGTAATTTAGTATGGTTAATTTTATTGGTTTGTTCTAAAACCTCTTATTGATAGTTTGAATTGAGACAGTTTCTCAGACTCATCACTCGTAAAGAATGGTGTTAAGAACTGCCTTCTCTCTTCAGTGAAAACTGACGCAAAGAATTAATTTAGCTTTTTCTGACATAGTTTACCTTTCTTGAGTGCTGCTTGTGATCACTGATCAGTTCCACTGATGGTCTGGTGAGCTGCTTCTTTTCAACGTGGTTAAGATGGCTTGGAACATTTAGCTAAGGCTTCTTCAAAATAGTGGTTTTGGACTTATCTCTGATTTTACATGTAATTTCATAGAGCTTCTTCTTCTGTTTTTTTCCTCTTTTGGACATGACTACATTTTTTTGGAAGTTATTTCTAAATTTTAGTATCTTCCTTTGTGGTTTAATCACACTAGTGTTTCAGTTTTAAATGCTTTTGATATCTTCATATTTGAGGGTATTCATTGACTCTTGGCCTATAACATGATGTTTTAATAAAGTCTCCAATCCAATGCACATTCTTTTACCTGCCTCTTTCAAATTTTCCTTTTCTTCTCAAAATTTGAATGTGACTGTTGAAGAAGTCTCATCTCATTTTTGTCCATAACCTTTACCATCTCAAGATGGCCTATTCACACCTGCTTCCTGATTTCTGGGGATCTTAATCGCATGACAGAAAATAATTGAAATCTCTCATTATTATTATTTTCTACCTCACTATTTTCTTTAGCAGTTTGTGATAACTGTCACCATTTTGGTAATCTGATAAACTGTAGCTCTAATATTATACTTCTCCTATTTAGGAATATAATTCACAGATTCATGTACACACACACTCTGGTAGCATCTTTACCTTATTCCCCTTATGAATTTTTTTAATTATTAATGCCTGCGTGCCACCCACACAGTGTCTATTCCTACCTGAGAGCAGAATTTCACATTTCCAAGTTTGAAATATGTCTTCTTTTTGTAGACTATTCTTTGAATTCATCAAAATAATTTTAAATTCTCATGCCGGCCTTCTGTGTGCTTGCAGATCCTTCAGCTTAATATCATCTACAAATTTAGCAAACATACCAAGTTATGAATGAACATATTTAATGGTATTGGACCAGGATAGAGTCTTAATACAATTTTCTAGTTTGACAGTAAACCATTGATAAATTCTCTTTGCCTGTGGTTTTCTAGTCACATTAGCTTGCTTATGAATGAGAATCCCACATAAGAAAACATCAAAGGCCTTCCTGAAATCCTGCTAGATTCCACTTCTCTTTTTCTCAAGGCCTCTTACTCATTAAGAAGGAAGTTATATGACTTGTCATGATTTGTACTTGGCAGGTATATGTTGGCTTTTACATATCCCCTTTATCTTCTAAATGCCTAATAATAGTGTCTTCCATTACTTGCTTCAGTATTTGGGGGGACTGAAGGTAAACTGACAGGTTTGTTAAGTCCTTGGCTTGTCTTTTTCTTCTTCTTTAAACACAAACAGTGCGTTCACCCTATTCCAATGTTTGTATCTTATAATACAGGATGCGTTAACATCTATGCTGAGTTAATGGAATCCAACTATTTTGCTATGTAATAGCCCAGGGCTACTACAATCCTCTATGGGCTATAGCTTATTCCTTTGCACATAACTAGCTGAATTCACTAGCTGTCTGGGACCCAGTCTATGCTACATACTCTAAGTGACAGTTAAAATTGGGAGACACAACATGTTCACCAGGCTAGTGATAAGACCACATTCACTTGGTTTTCAGAACTATTCTCTAGTAACTATACTCCTTAATACAATACGATTATTAACTGTGCAGTAGTTCAAGGAGATGTATTATAAGTGAAGCAAATGACAGAATTAATTCACCTGGGAGGCAGCTGGCATGGTGCTTGGACAATATATTTTGAGTGGCCAATTAAATATCACATCCTAAGTTATTTTTGAGGAATGATCAGAAAAGTGTGCCAAGCTGATGAATGAAAAAAATGCTGATTTGCACACCAACCTTTTCTTTAATATGTTAAAAAAAATAAATTAGTAAAAGTTGTGGGATAAGAACAGTTTGAGCAAGAGTCACGATGCACTCCTTCATGGACAAAACAACCTCTGCCAAAATATCCTCTGCCAATCTCAGTTCGGTTAAGTTTCATTAGCATAAATTTCATTCACACATGTACTGTCAAAATGTGAAAGAGAGACCCAGTGGGTCAGCATCAGAGCAGATCAGTCCTGCTCATTATAGGGATTCATTCTCTGTTTTGAGGTTTGATTCCTTGAGACTATTTGTCATTGCTGTCTAATTCTAACTTGAATGGAGGCTGCTGAAATATGTTGCTACTGAAGTAACTGCCCACTTCTTTTATTGCCAAATACTGTTTCTGTCATCACTTCTTAATCTTCTGATTCCTGATTTTTTAGTGTATATCTTTCTTATGCATTCACAGATTTTGGACAGTGAAATAGGAACAGCCTTGTGTCAATCTTTCTGTCACATTTGTTGTACAGTCTCTTTTGTCCAGATTTGTGTTGTGCTTTGTACCTCCCAATTTGTACCTTCAGTTTATTGCCGTTGACTTTATTTTAATGAAAGTGTCCTTTATTTTGGACTTCTAGTCCAAATTAGACATGCCATGTACTGCTATCCAAGAAGCAAATCTAATCTGCAGTGCAAATGCAAACTGCATTTAGCTTTAATGTAGTGGCAACCAACTGTCTATCTGAATAAATCTCTCATCTCTTTTTGCTTTTCTACAGTTTTAGCCTCACTTCCTGAGGAAGCAAGATTTACTCTGTTGCACATTCTGTCAGTCCAAGTCTTGCAATAGCTTTGGAACCTTCTTGAAAATTTCAACCAATTTCGACAGAGTGCTCAAGGTCTCAGTGTTACAACATTCCCACAAGCTGAATGGAGCCAGGCAGAGTGTAGAAACCCAATCAGTCTCCCACTCAGGGCAGAGCTGCACCTCAGTTCATTTGTATGGATATGCTCTCTCTTAGACATACGTAGACTAGCTTATCAGCTGCCTATCACTGGTATTCATCAGGCCATGCACTGTTTCATTTTTCTTTCAGTTCATCATATGATTTATCATTTGTAGTCCTTTTTTATATGAAACAGTATTTTCATACTGATTGGGTTAGTTATATTTAACTAATTTATAGATTGGATTTCTACAACTTCTTGTTCCTAGGATTTTTGACAGTATTATTTCTGAAATTCAGTTTTCTTATTTTTTTTGTTTTCATGGTTTGTCCTCAGACATCTCGAAGTACTTGTATTTGTTCCTTGATGTTGAGTAGTATCTTGCAAGTGTGCTAATTAAGTCAGAATTTCTCAAACAAAATTTAAAAGTTTGCTATTGTCCTGCAATATATGACTTGATTTACATATAGACACATACACATGTATAAATAAGTTTATGAAAATAGTTGCTTCCTTTTTGAGTAATCTTACTGTTTCTGGATTTGCTAAGCACTGTTGCTCTGATCAGACCCAGGGCCTGGATGCTTATGTTTATACCTCCTGCTTGATTTTACTGCAAATGCTAAGAAAATGGTCAGCAAACAGGATAATCTCATTACAAGTCATAAAACCACAGGAAACCTGGCATAATGAATTCTACTGCTTGTTCTTTCTTTCTTGACTTCCTACTTCTTCCTCCTCTTTTCTGTTATACTTCTTGCTGTCAGTCTTGCCTGTATTATTTTCAGGCTATTGCACCTTATTACCTCCTTTCATTCTAAATCTTTTCTATGCCTTTCCCAATTCTTTCTCCCCTCTTCTCATGAATCTCTCTTATTCTCACTTTCCTTCTCCGATATTCCTCCCAGATATATTTCTCTCATGCTCCTATTTCTCTAAACTATATCCCCACACCCTACTGCTTCCTACCCCTTCCCACTCTATATCCATACGACTGCATGTGTACATACACACGCATACATATGCACACACAGAGAAACATATGGCCTTGTCCAATTTTCTACGGTACTTTCCCCTCACCAGCACATTTCAAGATATGCTTAGGACTATGCTTCTTTATCTTTTCCACTGAAAGGATTAGGAATTCTTCTGTCTTCTCTTCCCTCCTCTCTCTTCTGTCTTCAACAGTCTGCATCCTTTGCCACCACCTACAGAAGAAAGAGACAGCTGGCAATGCTTTATACTGATTTTAAACTTCACTAGATTCATAAATAGGAATAGTTTTTATATACGCTACGTGGTATAGAACATGATCACCTTGTGAATCAGCATGCTAGACCAGGTCTGCATTTGGCCTCAAATTGCTTATTCAGATGCATTCTTCTCCATTTCCTAGTGCACATCATAAGTATAACTAAACCCTTAAAATATGATTGTCTCAATTAAATGATTTCCAAAAGCATGCATCTCATTGTGTTGCATATCTGTTTGTATTTTGTATTAATCAGATTAATCAGGGATGAGAACATGAATTAAATTAACTTCATGTTCATTCTACAGGAAGACTGTACAGGGGAAAAAAAATCACCAGACTGGCTGAAAACTGAATGTGGTAAGAAGACGCAAATTCATTATATAATACTGTAAGCAAGTCTTTCATGTTTCCTAACATATTTGATTAGATTAATTCTTTTGTTAAATAACCTAGCTGTACTGTGAGAAGCATACCTTTTTACCCAGCTAGGTAGGTAACAGTAAACTAAGGGAACAAAAAGTAAGAAGAGGAGAATATTTGCACAGAGTGATGCCTTTCTTAAAGAAAGCTATGTAAGACAAATTATTTTAAAGTTGCAAATCATGCTGTACCTGCTAGTGATCCATGAGGAAGAAACGAGAATACTGGAACTTGGCTAGTTGAGGTTAAGTTCCCAATGGCACAAGTGCTGAAGTCCCAGTCAAAACTACCCAAGCTACATCTTCAATGCAGTTAGCCTTTTTTTTCCTTGTTACTTGTAAGAGAGTGTTACTGACCACACTGATCTGATGATTCAGAATGTCTTCTTGGTGTGTTACAATGGTCGCTTCTTGTCACCTGCAGTTTGCTAAAGTTTTTCTTCTCAGTTGTTTCTAGCTACACAGACTTTTTCTAAAAAACCCATTTACTCTGTATGCTATCTAACTCTTCTGCCAGAAACCACTGTCAGAAGAAGATGCAGCACTGAAATGGGAAACCTGGATTCCAGTCCCCATGCAGCCTTGCTGGAGACTGAACCACCAGCTCATGCTTTCCACAAAAGTGCTGTAATCATGAGCTAAATACTTCTAGGGCACAAAATTTTTCCTGCCTCCATGTGAAGCTGTGTCACTGTGCAACTAGGAATCAAAGCTGAAGGGTATAAAGGGGAAAAACCAGAATAGGTTGAATCTGTGATCAAATGATGACAAGGATCTCCTAGGGGAGAAATTAGTTGCAAATTGTTCCCTTTGCTAAACTTTATAGTAGTGCTCCAGAAAGCACAGAAGGGAATTAGACCTCATGAGAAGTCTCATTACTTATGAGTTTTACTAACTTTGTAAATAAATGAATTATGGGTAAGGTAATACACATAGCAGTTTATTTTTGTCCCAAAAGGGTAATGAAGCTTTGTGTTAATTGGGGAACAGAGCATGAAGATGCAGCTGCTTGTTAGACTGGAATACATATTGAGTAAGATTCAGAATTATTCTAGCCCAGGGATTTTCCATAAGATACTGTCAAGGCTAAGGTATAAGGATAGTGTAAACATTGCAATTATGCAAATGTAAATTTGATGCAATATAACTGAATTTAATTTTAAGATTCCACCAAAAACACAAGGAATATAAACATACACAGTTTAAAACTGTGAATATTGTAAGCAAGTTGTATTGGGTTATAAAATGGCCTGAGGAGAACTAGTGCACATCATTTCATTTGTAGTGCATAAAAAACTTTTAATGTACTTTTTCGCAGTGACTGACCCAAGAAAAAACAACTTAGAGTTGCCTAAGTGATCCCACCTTTATCTGAAAGTCAACATGTCTGTGCTCTAAAGACTTGTTTATTCATTTCCTATTTAAACATCATTGGATATAAATAAATAAACAGCACTGGGAATTGCAACCAGAACTCAGTATTGTTTTACCCCTTCCCCAAGTTAATCGCATTCTCAATAGAATCAGCCTGTCTTTGTTAATCTCTCTTTAGCCCCCCAGCTCTTGCATTCCTGATTGAACTGTGCCTTGTGCTTAACAAAAAGGGTCTCTAACTTGTAGTTTAGGATTCAGAAATCAAGGTCTTCTGCTTCCTTGGTGAGTGTTCTACCCATCTGGCCATCACGGACACAGAGACTCTTAACAAAGGAGTCTTAATGTGCCTGAAACAGTCTGAATTGCTCTCAGACTTCTGTGTCTAAAATTTGTTTAATCTGCAGTTTATGAATGTACAGTGCATCATGGGATGGTTTCAGTGAGAACATTAGATGAAGCCACATCAAATCAGTAAGATAAACTAAGAGCGATGTATTAAGGAATGCTGGAATATCTGTATTTGCAGTGAAATGCTTGATGACTGTGATTTGTGACACTGCTTGATTAGCGCACGTTACGTGTGAGATCCTTCAGAGTTTATGCAACTTTACCTTCATCTCTGCAAAACTGAACTCTGCTCAGTGCAGCATCACAGCATTAATTCACTCAAACTTAGAATTATTTTCTCCTAGGAAAAACTACTGTGAAGCCAGGTGCTTCATCCAAAATGCATCCCAAATACAGAAAAAAATGTCAGTGGTCACAGCATATGAGGAAAAGTTTTACTAATCAAATCTTACAGCTCTTAGATGTATAAACAGATGGCAAGGCATCTCAGCAGGTGTTACTACCAGCCCTTTGGCAGAACAAAACCTCTCAGTGGACACTAAACCTACTATCACAACTATTTGAGATAATGCTTCGATATCCTCTACCAAAAATACCTCCCTTGCTAGAATACTTCATTATACATTTTGGAAGCACAATCCAGTAACTACGGGAAATTGTTCTGAATTTTGGATTTCTCAAAGCCATTAACCACAACAGAGAAACAATTAAAAAAGAATTTGATCATCAAGTTGTAACAGAACTCTCAGTTCAAAACATCTCACCAGTTCCATATCATCTAAAAGGCAATGAATAAATAAAGATGCTGTTTCAAAGTCTGCTGGTTGAGAACATTAGCCAGAAAACAAAAGCTAAACTCAAAAAACCCTCCCCTAATAATGTATTTTGAGCCTAGAATTTACATGAAATGGATCAAAAGGATTTTCATCCTTATCTTTGTTATATGGAAGAGCATCCTGCACTTTTTAACACTATATGGCTTAGCCGTGAATTTCCATGTTCACTGGATACAAGCTAATTATGGATTGTGTGAAGAATTACTTCTTATTGATTTAAAAATCTGGTTTTTATTTTCATTGAATCTTTTATCTATATAAGACAAAAATAAAATTTACCCAGTTTTTGCCCCACCGTTTTTATTCAATAAGTTTCATTATAAGGTATTTACAGATTCCAATTATCATTCATATTTAATGGAGGAATATTCCATTTTTCAAAGTCAGGCAACATCATCTGCTTGTTCTTCACTTACACAATGAAACTCAAATTGGATCTTAGTTCCAGTTTATTCTGTTGGATGAACAACTGCAGCAGTGTTGTGAAGTGAGCTTTACTGGGATCTTTGACACCTTGATCCGAAGTTCTCATACACAATGGCCAGCCACTGGCTGAAAGGACTCCCCTCTGCAATTATCCTCCTGAAGGCATCTTCTGCTAGGTCACGTGGAACCACCTGATCTGTGCTGGCAACTTTTATCTGTACCAGAGACACTTTGCACGTGACTGGCTATCTGACTGGTTAAAGTTTGGGTGCATTTGCTTGCCCCCATCACTAATTGGTTACATTATAAACTACATGATGAGTTAAACACAACAATATACAGATTAGGTTCTTCCACCCACAAACAAGTTACAAGGTCAACTAAGTTACTGACATTCATACACGCATGCAACACTGCCCATTTTTTGTCTTCCTTAAGAGTGGAACATAAAAGTTATAAAAATGCATTGAAGATAGAATAAGATTTCAGCTGCTATTTGGCTATCCTCCAAAACCAAGCAACTTCCCCCTCCCTCCCCCCGCAAGAAACTAGTAGAGTACTTAACCTTAGTCTAATTGAATTACTAAAACTGGAGAGGGGGAAGGCAGAAGGGCAAATTTTGCTTAACCCATCTCATTGTCTTTTATGATGCAATGAGCTGCTCTGTGAACGAGGGAAAAGCAGAGGCTACATTTACCTCGCTTTTAGCTAGGGTTTCCACATGCGCTCTTATGGCACCCCTCTAGCCAAATCCAAATGTAACTGGGTGGGAAGACTACAAGTTACATATAGAATAGGAAGAATAGGAAGAATAGGAAGACTACAGCTACATATAGCTGGCTGGACTGTCAGGGTCAAAAGGGTTGCAGTCAGTAGTTTGAAATCTTACTGGCAGCTAGTTATGGGTGGTGTTCCTCAAGGAGCAATATTGGGGCTTATGCTGTTTAACATACTCAGTGATCTGGATGATGAGTTGGAATGCACCCCCAGCACGCGCATGATGTGAAACTGCGGGAGTAGCTGATGTGCTGGAGGACAGGGTTGCTGTATGAGACCTTGAACAAGCTGGAGAATGGGCTGACAGGACAAAGTCTTGCACCCAGGACAAAAAAACCCCATGCAATGGTGTAGGCTGGGGACTAACTAATGAGGTAGCAGCTCTGCAAAAAGGGACCTGTGGGTCCCAATGAAAAAGTTGAACGAGGGTCAGCACTGCACCTTTGAGGTAATGAAGACTAACCACATACCATGCTACATTAACAAGCGTATTGCCGGCAGGTGCAGGGAAATTATTTTTCTCCTCTACTTGGCATTTGCGAGGCCACATCTGGAATACTGTGTCCAGTTTGGGCTCCCAAGTATGCAAGAGATACTTAGAAGCTGAAGAGTATCCAGAAGAAGGTAACCAAGATGGTTCCAGGGGCTGGAGCATATGACATAAAGATAGGCTGAAGGAACTCAGATTCTTTATCTTGAAGAAGAGAACACTGCGAAAGGCTGTAATCCCTATGCTTCACTGAGTGGGGGGTTATTAAGAAGGTGGAACTAGAATTTTTTTCGGAGGTGAACAGGAAAAGGACAAGAGAGAATGGCCATAAGCTGCAAAAAGAGAAACTTTGATTGGATAGAAGGAGAAAAAATTCACAGTGAGAGTGGCTAAACACAGAAGAAGCAGCCCAAAGGAGTTATGGAATCTCCACTCTTGGAGATTTTCAAGACTTGATAGAGCAAGGGTATGAGCAACCTGATTTGACTTTGAAGATAGTTCTGCTCTGAGCAGGAAGCTGGGTGAGATGACCTCCAGCCTAAAATGCACTATAATTTTATATGGGGTTTGACCTGTATCTAAAATTGTGCATGTGATATGTAAGAAATCATAATTTTTCTGAAGCTGAAGAGGAATTAACAGTTACAGAACTGGCAGAAGTAGCACTGATAAGCTTTTGCTTTGTCCATTGCCTTTATCCTTGCACCTAGAAGATGACATTTATAAGCTGATATCAAGGTAACTCAACATTTGAGAGATGACTATTACAGTAAAATATTCTACAGTGAGCTGGACCTCAGCAAAGGACTATGGCAGGCTAAAAAATGCCTCACTGGGGTGCTGAATTGAGGAACTCTATTGCCACTGATTTGGGCAGGCACTCTTGCTCTCCAACACTTGATTCTATGCAGTGGTTCACCTGCACTGGATTCCTTTTCTCACTGTTTAGATCTTTAAGCATTGTCCCCATAAATGAGCTGAATCTTGAGAAATTTTATTAGATTTTACCAGTAAAGTTCAAGGAACAGGTGGAGGAACTACTACTGGATAGCCCACCTTTGAAGACACCATGCCTTGCCAAGACTTTTCTGAGGCAGGGGTGGACTTTTGGATTATTTTTGGAAAGGTATGAAACAGATCTCCCTTTTGAGACTAAGACGGATGATGGCTGGGATTGTAAGACGTCAATAAAGATTAGCAGACTTCTGTTACCACAGTTCTTTCTGCCGGGAGTTTACCAGGAAATGAACAATGACTATGTTTGCTTCTTTCTTGTGCTAGCTGGTGGCATTCTAACACTCAGAAAAGTTGTTATAACTTCTCCAGTCACTTGAAATACAACCAAAAGTTTCTGAATTTCCATTGCTGAGTTTATGATTTGCAGGTTGCTTTTCTCTTTCTTATTTTTGCTCACTCAGTAATATTGGTAACAAGGCTACCCATGTTCATGGTAATGCCCAAGATGCAAAGTTAAGCTGCTGTTACTCTACTATTTCAACATTTGTAGCACAGTGGCATCAGCAAGAATAGAAGATGATCTTACTTTGAACCTGCTATCCACCTCTCCTGGGAGGTGGGGAATGTTAATTCTCCAAGTTCTTTACTTCTTGGGCAAGTACAACAGTCAGTAGGCTATTGTGCAGAGAGTTGACAGCTGTGTTCCTTGCACTTTGTTACCCATGAGCTTTGCAGTTTTACCCAAGTGTGTTATACATGGGCTGAACGCAGCTACGTGTCTGGGTGGAGTTTAAGCCTCTTGCAGTCTTTGTCTAAAAGGCAGCAGAGCTCAGGATGTAGCTAAGCTCATCAAGATGACAGCACCTCCAGATATATGCAAAGACCTGTGTTTGGATGCCTAACATGAAGGTTTCAGTCGACCTCTGCTGTACTTTGGAGTTAAGGTGCTACTTGGCACTAGGCTGTTTGAACTGTTATCTGATACTTAAGATGCCTCGAGTTCATTAACTGAAACCCAGATGGACTTTCTGGAGTTTGAATTTGGCCTCCTGCTGCTTTGGAAATAGAGGACTTACTGGTGAAATCAATGTCCGTATTTCAAAAGAAGACTTTATTGCCTACAAATTGATGATCACAGATGGTAAGCTCTCTCAATTCCTGATTTGAGAAACAGTGTTAGACATTTTACTCTAACCTGGGACAGTAGATTTGACTTTGAACTTTGAACCCATGAATCCCATCTCCATTAAGAGGCAATTCTACCACAAGCCAAAGCCTGACATATCGTTTCCACATTAGTACCATCACTCAGCATTTTTTCTGTAATGATGTGCTTATTCCTTACATTTCCTTACAAAAGGTTTTCCTTAAACGACAGAAGCTTTTCTGTAAGTGGAAGAAGACTTACTCGTGTCCTTTCCTTTGGCAAAAACTGAGCGTTACCTTTTACCTTTTCACCAACCCAAGCTGCTAAGAGAAGTGCACCAACAGGGCGCGGGATTAAGCAGACACCCTGTGGAAACGTAACTGGAGACACCAGCTGCCCGGGCATTCACTACAGCGCGCCAGCGTCCTCTTGCCAATATTTGGAATACACATCACACGAATCTCTCTCAGAAAAGGGAGTCTTTCCTCCAGGTGCTGAAAACATTGATCTATCTTTTTCCATGGTGAACTTACCAGAAGTACTGGTCTTTTTTTTAAAAAGTGTAATAACGGCGACCAGGCTGAGACGGGGCAGAAACGCCACCTCAGGTGATGGTGGCTGCTCCCACTGCTGTCCGAGCACCGGTGCCCTGGGGGCAGCTCTGCACATCACCGGCGTGTGCAGAGCTTCGCGACGAGCCTTTCTCCCCACGGGGGCAAAGAAGGCGCCGG
>NW_008796110.1:1798258-1829814 GCF_000699145.1 Aptenodytes forsteri
CGGCTCTGGCGGTGCCGTTGTAGGAAGTGGGCGTGCGAGGTGAGCGCTCTCCCGAGCCGCCTGTTCTTCGGGGGTGACAGCTAATTTGCTTATTTTAGCAGAAACGAGCTGCTGGATGTAGAAGGAAAGTAGGTCGCGTGCACGGAAAATGCCTCTAAGGGACAAGTGTTGTCAGACTGACCACCGTCACCATGGATGCTGTGAACCAGGTGTGTGATGCTTTGGCTGTTTTACTTAGCTCCTTCGTTAAAAGCTTGGGGAAACTGTTGTGATGTTGCAAATGTGCATCATTAGCGACAGTTTTGGACGTAAAAAGTTTCTGAAATTTGTTTGGGAATGTTTTTTTGATATCCTTGAACTGTCATGTTGAAATTATTTCAGGAAGATAATTTCTCAGTTCCTGCAGGATATGCAGTAATCCCCAAGCCACCACATGGACACTGTATGCAGTGAGCAGAGGAAGGCAAGAAGTTGTGTAAAACAACTGGCCTTTTTCTTTCCTAAAAGTGTAATATTCTGAATTTTTTGTAAAATGACGTTTCTGGCAATCTCTTGAATTTGCTGTTTGTGTTTTTACTTTACATCTTCTCTGGTGAGCTCTGATGAACTCGAAGATCTCATTCTCAGAGGAGAAAAAAAAAACCCAAGTCCTGAAACGGCTGTTTGCATTCCACTGCTGTGTGACATGGAAGATGCCATCAGTGGGAAGTACAATGAATACTTTGAAGGTTCAGCCAACTTGCTAGATTTTCTTGTAATTGTTCTGACTACTGTTCTAATTGGTAGCCTAAAAGGAAATCTGGTTCCATTCTTGTTGGCTTGTTGTAGAGTTTGTTGTTTGGATGCTTTCACTTGTGTTTTGAAAAGACAGGCATCAGTTTGGGGAATTAATAGTTGAAAGTGTGAGCATGGCAACTTTCATAATGCTGCTTTAATTAAATGTAATTTGAGAGTAGGTATTGTTCAGCTAGTAGAAACATTTCTTTGTTTAAGATGAAATGGTTTTGAGTTGTTCTAATGCTTTATAAAAGCTAAGATACTTTTCTTGCTTTACAAATATCAGCGATGTGTTATGTCTGCTTCACGTATGTCACTCCTCTTGATGTCAGTGGGTGTTGCACATGCATATTAGAGGCAGTATACAAACCAAAATATACCATTTTGAAGAATAGGGAATAGGCTGGTAGAATACAATATGTCATTGTGTTAGAGATCCCCAAACGATTAGCTGATTTGTAATGGTTGTTATGTGTTCGTTTATATAATAGTATATTATGGGGCCAGCATAGTTGGATGGAGTGTTCATTCTATCGTTCTTAGACTGCTTTTCTTTCTTATGTTCTTTCCAGCTTGAATTTATAACCTTACATCTTTTAGAACAACTTTCCTGTCAAAATGTGTTTAACTTATTTGTACTTAATATTTCTAAATAGTTTTATGCTCTGCCTCTACTGCTCTTTATCAAAAATAAATTTCTTAGAGATGCTCAGTGCTTCATTTAAAAATGGAAACCTTACAATGGGATTAAAAATCAGACCAAATGGATAAGGTAGGAGCCGATTTATGAAGTACGAAGCTAGTTATTTTGTCAATAAGAAATTAAAAAGAAGACTTAACTAATGATTTTGCAAACACATGCTTGAATAAGTGCTCTTACTCATTTAAATTTGTTTTTTGCTCTGGGCAAAGCTTAATTGCCATATGCATATACAGCAATGGAATGCTATTAATTTTCATATGCATAAATACTATGTATTGGAATAACTAATAATCATCCTGATAAATGTTTTAGTTTCAATAGATTTTACAAAGATTGTGATGTGGAATGAAACTTCAGAAATAAGGTATTACTTCAGCAGTTTGCTTGAACCAGAAGCATTTCTTGAATGTGGTTTTACTGGTTAAAAGTATTATAATAGCTATTTTTGGTATATACTACGTAGTTATGCTTGTGCTTTTTTCTGATCATTGCTACTTTAAATTTGGATTCAGTGCTTAGGTGCGTACTGGCAACACTGAAATCACATAGTACGCTGCAAAGTATAGTATTTGGTAATGCTTTTTTGTACGTCTGTTTCCGTTTGAATGATGGGAGTCAAGTAGATTGTTCTGGGGAATTGCTTTAATTGCTGGAAATTTCTAGTGAGTTAATTTGGTTGTATATATTTATATGGTTTTGTGTTTGATACACGTAGCTTTGAATACACATTTTCTTTAAATAATCAAAATGACAGCAAACTGTCAGGTATCATGGCTGGAAAATCCAGTATTGACTGTTTTTTAATTCAATGTAGATGAAAATTTTTGAGTAAGGCAACTTTTACTGTAGTCCTGGCCTCTTTTTTTTTTAGCTAATTTACTGTATGCACAGAAAATCCATAACTTAATAAAAATCACCTGAGTGTTCTCTAATGACTTATTGTCCTTTTATATATTTCAGTGCATCTGTTGGAACCTGGTGATCCTCCGTTATTACAGCAGCCTCTGCAAACATCAAAATCCGGTATTCAACAAATCATTGAGTGTTTTCGATCAGGTATGAAACTATGTCTGACTCTTAAGAAGTTCATTACCTTGTTAAAAGTGATGTATATTTACTATATTAAAATAACGAACACCTGACTTTCTGCATATTTGCAAACTGTTTGTAGGTTTTTGGAATTAGGTGCTGTTCCTTTTAATAAGGGTTTTCATATAAAGTAGCGAAGATACAGCTCCTGCTGTATAGTTATCTTTCAAAAACATTAAAAATTAGTTTGTTGTTCTTCTTTGTGTCATCCCTCCTGCTGTTATTAATGAGTTTATCCTAAAACTCCTGAGGTGAAGAGAAAATTTAATGCCTACCTTGAATTTTTTAGAATTGCTTTATCATGTTACTTTTAAGGTGTTCCTTGATTGTTTTCGGGACTTGCAATATATAGCAATGAACCTAAGAATAACAACTGAGCATTTGGGTGAGCATGCCAGAGATGATTGAAACCTTTAATGTTTTCTAGCTGTTTCTACGCTTCTGATATGGCAAACCAAACATTTTATTTTTGCAATCCTTGGTGCAAGAACACAGCAGTTATTACAGAAATTAAAGCGATGTCTTTAATGCTACTATCTATATGTTTCTAGATTTTTCCACATAGAGCTGTTACATACATGAAATGTTTCATGTGTAAATCATCGCTGCTATGTAATGGGATGCATGTTTGGCCTGAGTTTTGTAAAAGGGCACAATATTTAAGTTCTCCACTAGCGTTTCAACAACTTAATACAAGAAGAAAAACTGGATGTAAGAGTCGTCATTAGTAACCTTTTTTATTTTGGTTGAGATTGCTTAAGGCCTCAGATATGCGTGGCAGGCTTCTTTCGCTTGAAGCAGATTAATGGAATCTCTACTGGTAATAGCATGAACTAGTTGCAAGTACTGTTCTCTCTGGGCTACTTCCAGATTGTCCTCACTGGCAGGTGTTAAATTGATAGCTTACCTTGACATCTTCAGTCATCTGCACCAGGGAAGCTGGACAGAAGTCAAAAGGACTTAGACCAAGATTTTACTGGTTAGTTTTGAGCAAGCAATATTTCAGTATGGAAAGAAACTATTTTGATTCTTGTGGTAAAGAAATAGAGATTAAAGCCAGCATATTGTCCATAACTATTTAAGCGGTTTTAGCAGAAACTTCTGTCATCCAGAGCATTAAGAATAACAGATGAATTTGAATCTGAATTTTTTTTCTAAAAATGAAATTGTTTGCTAAAGGCATAAATATTGGTATTTCTGCCAGTGAAGTATATGTAATAACCAATGTTCTGTACTGATTTCTTGTGACTATGATGTTATTCTAGCGTCAACATTTACAAATATTAACAGAATTTGACAAAGTATCACCTGTCCCAATTAGATGTAACTGCAAAATAGAGAAGGCTTCAGTAAGCTGGAGGCGGCATATGCTGGCAGAAGACTGACTGCTTGTTGCCACAATCTGCAGTTGGTGAAGAATATGGAGATGATTATTTTTTTTCTCTGCCTGCTGTGTCCACAAAACCAGTGGATGTTTTAAATTTACTTGTTGTTTCCAGAAGTCCCTAAAGGTCTACAGTTTAATTCAAAAGGACCAATTATTTTTTTACTCCCACCAGTGAAAAGCTTCATAGTTGCATAAGGATGGTTTGAAGCCAGGGTGACTACCGTGTCATCTAGTCTGACCTCCAGTATGTCATAAATCCTTTAATCTCGCCCAGTAATTCTTAAGCCCAATAATTTGGATTAGACAAAAACATTTCAGTCCTGAGCAGAAAGAGACTGAAATATCAGTATAACAGGAGAGAGAATGAGGGACTTGTGTGTCCCTTGATTGGGAAATAGTGGAGAATTAGATTAATTTTTTTTTGTTTGTTTGGGAGAGGGGTTTGTGGCTAGGGCAGGCATCAACAGCATGGCCAAATTTTGGTTTATTGTGTGCTATCACCAAATTGGAGGCCTTTTGTTTGAGTCATCGTTTGGTAACTTACTGGAATTTTATCTACACGGAGCATCTTCAGTTTTGTTCAGCTAGGTTTTTGTCAGTGGTTTTCTTTATATGCAGAATTTCAAACAGTGGTTGGTGAGATCCGAGTAAACAACTTGCTTTTGAGGGAGCTCTGTACAATTTTTAAATTTGGGGTTTTCACTAAATCTAAATATTTGTCCAGTAGTCCGTTTGTAAAAATACAAGTCAGATGAAGGTGAGGTTAGTAACACTTGAAGAAAGAGCAGTGAGAGGAAGAGACAAGAGGCTAGGGCTGTGGCCCAGGAAAGGCATAGGAGGGGACAGAAACTGGACGGTAGCCTCAGATAGTCAAGTTTGGGTCCCATTTTTAAGCAATGGTTGAAGAAGGAGACGACACCGTGCTTTGCTAAAACTCGGTTGTAAAAAATTTTGTAGTACTGCTATTACACCAAGAAATGAAAAGTTGTCTTGGTAAGGCCCATTCATACTGAAGAATTATTAGTTATTATGAAATTACTAATATTTGAAAGAGTTGCGTTTAGGAAATAGTTCTGCAGTGTGACTCTGGGTTTGATCTTTAAAAGGAATTCTTAAAAGAAGTGTCTGTGATGATGGAAAACTTGAACTTCTATTTCAGCTTGAAGACTGTCTTGATGCTGTTTCATAGTTGTCTGATATTACTTATTCTTGGTCCAGTTTCATTATATTCTTGCTTGTTGGACTAATTTTGATTGATTTTGATTAATTTTGATTTATTCCATTATAAGAAAAAAATCAAGATAGAGAAATTAGCTGAATTTGGTTAGCTAGTGTTTCTTTCTAATTTGGAGTTGGGTAAGTATTAATCATTTAGTAATCCATTGCTAATTGTAGGCATTACGTTCATAATTTTCGTGAGATGAGAAATGAAGGAGTGGGTTTGAAGTGTAACTTAAACTAAAGGATTCACAGTTTAAGTAAGGCAGAAGCTGGAATACATCAACAATGCTAGATCAAACTGTGTCTGGTTTTTTTTTTTTTAATATACAATGTATAATAGTCTGGAAAACCTGCATATTTTAATAGAAAAGTTTCTGACTTAAATTATATGTATTTTCCTTTCAGCAGGCTGAAAATATGTCTACAGTACTACTTTCTTGCCTAAGCATCATCGTCTTGATCTTGGGTCAGATACCTAGATGTAGTAACATTTCTTGACCTGTTAATCATGCTCTTTGTTTTATTGTATGCTCTAGTTTTTTGCCTTACTGGGTGCTGTTTTTACATGAAATAGCTGTATATATCTTATTTTCTTATCACTGTTGGATAAGCTTAAAGAAAAAATACTGCAGGCTTCTTTAAATGCTGTAGGTGCTTATTCTTTCCTGTTGGGCAATTGTATTGCAGCAACCAGATACTGTAGTATGGACTCCATCCTAAAGTTAGCTGTTTTTATCGTAAATCATCGCAGTTTCCCTGTAAACTGTAATGTGCGTAATCTTTGACTTCTACTTTTTTTTTCAAACTAGTCTTGTTTTCATAGTGAAACTTGGAGTATGTATCATAAACTTACAGTTCAAAAAAGTAGTGTTAACACAAGATAAAATGCTGTTATAATTGTCATGTTTTAAAATGTTTCCACTTTCATGGGATGATGTGAATTTAAAAGATGAACAGAAAACCTTCCTTAAGTGTAACGTTTCTTTTATTACAGGAACTAAACAACTTAAACATATCTTGTTAAAAGATGTGGACACCATTTTTGAGTGTAAGTTGTGCCGGAGTCTCTTCAGAGGATTACCAAATTTAATTACTCATAAAAAATTTTATTGTCCTCCAAGTCTCCAGATGGATGATAGTAAGTCTTACTAACTGAAATATTTAATAAAGCTATCTGAAGTTGAGAAACTTATCTTTCTGTACCATTTATACAAACACACCAGAAACAAAATGCACAAAAAGAAGTGGAATTAAATCTCAATAGTAACATAGGTAGATCACTTTTATGGTAGTAAAGAAGCTGCAGCACTGACTTAATATGCATTAACAACTGAGGCCCATGTCAACGTCATAATTTGATAGCTAGTTTATACATCCGGCCTTTCAATGAAAAGTGTCACTGTTAACACTTTTTATTCCTTCTTCCCCTTTTTGTTTCCTGGCTTTCCCTCTTTACTGTGAAAGATAGCGAAAAGTATGCCAAAGGACTGGGACATGAATCTCATAGAAAAGTGTGGATCTAACAAGGCTTTTCAGTTTTAGATCGGCATAGCTCTGATGGACTTCAGCTGGATCCTGTAAAGTGGCTTGGATCAATATCCATAATTTTCCCCTGTACTTGGGAAGCGTTCAGTGTCATGGACGCAATCCTTCAGTCTTACTCATTATGAAACACAGACTAAAAGTTCACCCTTTTCTTTAAGGACCTGTGCTTCAATAATACTAACTCCCACCGTATCATCTCACCTTACGCTGCTTTAAGATATTCCATGTGATCATGCCTAGCCCACCACCTTTGTTGTAGAAATTAAACTTTATTATTAAAAGAAAGTAACTTAAATAATGAGGAAAAAATAAAGAAGTATATTTTTATGGAAAAAGAAATTTATTAAAGTCTCATTCCAGTGATGACTTTTTGTTGATCTGAGTAAAGCTGAATGATTTGAAAATGTGCCAGCATTCAAAAATGTTTTGTAAAGCTTTCTAATTATCTTGATCTCTTGACTAGATCAACATAGGTGCAATGAAGATTTTTCTTTCCTGATTAATGCCTTCCTGTCTCAATATTTCAAAAATTAGGAACGGACAAATTTATGCAGGCGATTCTTTTCCCACGTTGTGTCAGCTCATGTTGTGAAAGAGAAGGTGAAAAGACTAATACTGTCACTTTCCTTAAATGAGTGTGCTTGGCCGGTTGCAGAAAGTCACAGAGCTTCTCTGTGAAAAGGGATGAGTTGTATTTTCAAAGCAAGGTTAGAAGTGCATCTGACTTAGATGCAAAAGTTTATAAGCAAAATAAGATTACCCTGAGTAAAGACTTCCCATTCAGCTCCTGACTTTCTAGCCTTCATTTAATTCGCTGGTTAGCTTTCATATTTCACTTTCATGTTCTGAATAAAACTATATAAGTACTTATATTTTATCTAAAATATATGATAATTATTGAATAAAGTGGGAGGTTTTTTTCAATAAATAAAATTAAAAGATACTGAATGAGAGGTAGAATAAAAGTTCAGCATCCCAATGGTGAAAAATTCCAAAGACTATTCCCTGATGACTTTTTTGAGATGTATTCTGTTAGTGTAGTCATTAAGTAGTCTGAAAAGTTGCTATAAAATAGGAAGGACTTTTTACCCGTGATAAAAATTATATAGATAGTCCCATTTGAAACTGACTGCAAAAGGTGTTAAAAATTCAGTGTTAAAAGATGGGTTCTGAGCAGCAAAATAGCATATATCTTGTACTGACACTCTTTTCATGTATTGTTGGCAGTGTGGAAGAACAACCCTGACTAAGTGTGGGTTTTTAATTAGCTGTTACCAGGAATCTCATCTTCAAATCATTGTGGATAATTTTGAACTGTATCGTCTCAGAGCCTCACCTTTTTGCTGTAGCACCTTGGCTTCTTAGTTACACCAGTGTAGATGCTTAGCGTATCATGCTGGGAACTAGTTCACTGAACTAATTTGGCATTTAAAAACAGGATACTACTGAGGCCTGTAAAATCATGAATGACATGAAGGTAAATGGGAGCAATCCTTTATTTTTCTTTTTTTTCATAATACAAAAACTGTGGGGTATCCAGCAAAATTACCAGACAGTAAAATTATCAGTATTTCTGGTAAAACAAACAAAAAACCACTGCTAAACGTTGTGGTAGCCAAGAATAGAAATGCTTCAAAAGCATTTGAATAAACTTTTTGGAATCTAGGTGTATTAAAACAGTACTTTAAAGGCAAACTTCAGCTTGAGAAGTTTACTGGCATCAGACAAACAAGGAGAATCCCTGTATCCTTCTTTCTTGCTTTTTAAGTCTGCTCCAACTCATTATCAGGGCAGAACACAGGATGAACCTTTGGTGAACCTCAGTGAAGTTATTCTTTCTTAAAATAACTTCTTTGGCTCAGTTTTTACTGTTTTGAGAAATTAGTACAATTTTTTTCCCGTGAATAATACAGGCTTTTTCTGTCTTTAACATTTACTATCTTACCGTATCACTGAGCCTATTAACTGCTTTGGTATTACTAAAAGCTTTCCCTGTCCTGGAAGTTAAGTTCTCTCTTGTCTACTTACATCTTCGTGCAGTGCTCAGGTTACACAGACGTTTCATTCTTTCTTAAGGACCATTCAGAATTCACAGAGAAGAGCTCATTTCCAGAATTAGGTTCCTTTATTGAGAATGCCTATTTCCAGCAATAGGAAAATCAGTTTCTAATGATACTTCAGGCTTAGTTGCGCACCTGCAGAGCAAGCTCAGTTGTATGACGTTATTTTTGCAATTGATACAGATTTTGAAAGATCAGTTTAATTCCAGGCAAACTAATTTTTAGTTTAGGTGGCTTTTACATTAGCACGCTAGAAGGGTGTACCTCCAATATTGGCTTTTAATAAAAAAGTAACTCGTACTGATGTGATAACAATGATTACTCAAAGCCTCTAAGTATAAATGGTCAGAAGAATAGTACAAATACAGGATTTGTGCAAATTTGGTGACTGAATTGACACAGTGGTTAAAAGATACTTTGAGATTTAAATAACTTGAAATTACCAAATCATTAAAAAAAAATCTTTGCCTCTTTTCACAGACCTCCCGGATATAAATGATAAACAGAGTCAAGCCATAAATGACCTCCTGGAAGCAATCTATCCAAGGGTAGATAAGCAAGAATATGTAATTAAATTGGAACCTATAGAAACTAATCAGAATGCTGTATTTCAATATGTATCAAGGACTGATAGCCCAGATGAGAACGTAGAAAGTAGTAGTACCCCTGATCAAGCTCCAGTACAGATACAGGAACCCAGCATTGAGCAACCCAAGACTGTTTCAGCTCCAGCCCCAGTCCCAGCTGGGGAGACTGTAGAATTACCTCCTGCTGATCCTGTTACAAACAAGGTGATACCTACTCCTGAAGAGCAGCCTCCAGCAGTAAATCCTGAGTTGGACTCTCTGGATAATTCTGATTTTGGCCACCAGTTAATATGTTGCCTTTGTAGGAAAGAATTTCATTCCCGACGCAGTGTACGCCGGCACATTCGAAAAGTGCACAAAAAAAAGATGGAAGAGCTAAAGAAGTACATAGAAACAAAAAAGAAACCAAATCAGTGCTCTGGGAAAGGACGAAATAAGAATGTTCTTGTAACATTAGGTAGAAGTTGTCCTGTATGTTATAAATCATTTGCTACAAAAGCCAATGTAAGGAGGCATTTTGATGAAGTTCATAGAGGATTAAGAAGGGATTCCATTACTCCTGATATAGCTACAAAGCCTGGGCAACCTTTGTTCTTGGATACAGTTTCTGCTAAAAAATCTTTTAAGACCCGAAAACAAAAGTCGTCTTCAAAGGCTGAATACAATTTAACTGCATGCAAGTGCCTTCTGTGCAAGAGAAAATATAGTTCACAAATAATGCTGAAAAGGCACATGCAAATTGTTCACAAGATAACTCTTTCTGGAAAGAACTCTAAAAGAGAGAAAGGACCCAACAATACTGCCAATGGCACAGAAATAAAAGTAAAAGTTGAACCAGCAGATTCTGTAGAACCTTCACCCCCTTCCATTGCCCTTTCTCCACAGAATGAATTAAAGGGAACAAATCATTCAAATGAGAAAAAGAGCACACCGTCAGCACAGAAAAATAAAGTTAAACAGGACCCTGAAAACCCTAAATCAACTTCTAAATCAACCACTAAATCAACCTGTAAATCAACCACTAAATCAACCTCTAAATCAACCAATGCATCTGCTGCAGGTGGCCAGCAAAAAACCAGGAAGCCAAAACTTTCAGCTGGCTTTGACTTCAAGCAGCTTTACTGTAAACTCTGTAAACGCCAATTTACTTCTAAACAGAACTTGACAAAACACATTGAATTACACACAGATGGAAATAACATTTATGTTAAATACTACAGGTGTCCACTCTGCTCTTACGAAACACGACGCAAACGTGATGTGATAAGGCATATAACTGTAGTTCATAAAAAGTCACCACGCTACCTTGGGAAAATAACTGCAAGTTTAGAAATTAGAGCAATAAAAAAGCCAATTGATCTTGTTCTAAATAAGGTGACGAAAAGGGGCCCTCAGAGGGATGAAACAAAACAGATTGGTTCAAAACAGGATGTCACCTCTAATTCTCCCAATAAAAAGTATGAAGGAGCTGACGTTGGCATTGAAGTAAAAGTAACAAAAAACTTTTCTCTGCACCGATGCAGTAAGTGTGGGAAAGCATTTGCCAGGAAAGCTTTTCTAGAACATCATAAGAAAACCCACAAAGCAAATGTATCTCATTCACCTGAAGAAAATAAAACCAAAGGCAGAAGCACAAGATCTAAAGCTGTTGTCTGGTGAGGAAAAAGAAAAAGTGTTTTGTCTTTTTTTTTTTTTTTTTTTTTTAAAAAAAAAAAAAACTAAAAACAAAACAAACCCACTGCCTTTCTTTTGCTGTTGTTGATTTATTGCTGAAAACATACTTTTCCATAGATTTTTATGGATTAGCGGCTAAGGTAGATGTGAAATTTGTTTGTTAAATTTTGTTTTTAGTGTTTTGGAAAAGAGTTAATTTCTAAATTTGTCACTGTAGGAAGTTGGAATAGAATATAGATTATACTGAGTCAACTCTTTAAATTGTCTTAAGACACCTATTGTAATCAAGCTAATATACTTACATTTCTAAAATAGTAATTTTTTAAATTTAACAATACTTTTGTTTGGTTTGATTCACTTAACCTGTTAATTAACTTCTCTGTGACCCAGCTCAAGAAGTACTAAAAGTACTACAGTAAAAGCTGTTGACAGAAAAAATCTCTATGAACTTATTGGAATTATCAGTCGTGCTTTTTTTTTTTGTTTTTTGTTTTTGTTAATTTTAATGTGTATTGCCTATGCCCTGTCAGCAAAAGGACATAGAACAGTTTTTTGGAATGTAATTTGGATGCTTAATTGCTTTGGTTTAAAATCAGTATGAGTTAGGTGCCTACAAACACCTTTAAAATCATCAAATTTAGGATTTGATTCTTTTAATGCTTATTTATGTAAGCACGGGTTTGGAGACTTCTCGTCATTTATTTTCTCAAGTGTTCGAGTCTCGTCAAGAATTTTTGTTTTAAGCCTAAATATATGTAGAAGTCTGCCCAAGAATTTTCTAAACTTCTGCTTATATGGTACTCTGGGAATTTTTTTACACTTGGAGGGGTTGTATTCGTAGTTTCTCAGTTTTCCATAGCCTTCATGTTAAAGATGGCCTATTTTTAAAAGGACCTTTTAAAAAAGGAAATAACGTATGTATGCGGTCAGTTTGTATTTCAGAATGACCGACTGATGCCTGAAGGTTGGGGGATTGTACAAATGGTTGTAATGAAGAGAGACAGTAGTGATATCTATAAGAGTTTTTAACATCCTTATTCAGAATTATCTTAGTAGCATATTTGGTGAAAAGAAAACCAAGTATATGTGCCTTGTTCTATGTTTCAACTCTGAAATGCTATTTCCCAGGAGGTAATTTGATTTGAGTTCAGCTTTTGTAGTGCATTGCCACCCAGCTATGTTAAGTTGTAATGTGGTGCTTTTGTGACTTCGTAACAAATCCTGGCTAAGTGGGGCAGAACTTCAAAAATGAACTGAGCTGGACCCTGAATTATGCTGAATTTGAGAGGAGGAGTGACTTCTGCATTTTGATCAAGAATTAAAAATTTAGCCTTATAAATTATTTATGTTGTGTAATTTAAAACAGAATTATATGGGTAAACTGAAAGTATTAATTTATTCCCATTTCTCCTCAGATAGGTTCAAGTGATGTTCGGAAAGTTTGGAGTTCATTTGAATGAAAAAGACTTTAGTTTGTTGGCGGAACCGCTAATATCTTGATAATGGTACTATAAGGAGGAAATATTTTCATAAGCTGTTGTTTTCTTACTAAATTAATAACCATCCTGACTGCTTGTAGGACAGTGCCTCCTCCCAAAACACCGAAGTAGTTGAAATGCACATGTGCTTCTAAATTAGCAGTTATCTCTATGCAGTTGAGGTTTGACAAAGTATAGAACGAACTTTCTGAAATTAAAAAAGTACAGAGGCAAGTTAATGAACAGCAGCTTTGGAAGAAGATTTTGTTCCTCGTTTAGGAAATCATCTTCAGAGAGCTCATCGTGCATACTGGTCCTCCCTGGTAGTGCTAATTGATGAACAGCTCTAACTTTTTTGTGATATCCTACTTTGGCAAATGTTGTGTTATATACTGTTTTAAATTTATTACAAATGAATGTATAAGAGCAAACAATGTAGTGTATATTGGCTGAATTGTACTAATTTTTAGTATTTGCCATAACATCAGTTTGTTCATATTGACTAATTTCCCAGTTCTGGGACATCCTGAATTTCACTGTACTGAAGTTGCTTAAAAGATCTCCATTTTGTTTCCATATGTGGTTCATAGGAAAACTTTGTAAACATCTAGGAAGTTTACAAGAATACCCACATTCCTCTATTCTTTAATTTTAAAAAAAAAATTATACACAAGCACTTTAATGATAGTTGCAGTTTATTTTTTCAGTTTATTTTTTGAAAGATCAACACACTAATGTTAATATGAAGGTAGTGAATATTTGCTGATGTATTATAGACAGACAATCTGTGCACAACCACTTACAATGTTAGCTTATTTCATTAAATATTAATAAAAAGGGAGGATAGTATGGGAGAGACTTAAAATACTTTTTCTCTCAAGATCATGAATGACCACTATAGGTAGCACTTGACTTTGTATAATTTGGAAAATGTTTTAGATGCCTTTTTTTAACCTTTTAATCAAGATTGTAGTAAAACAGTCGCATGCCTACCATTATGAAATTCTTGGCAGGTTTCATGCATCAGTGGTTTGGTTTGGGTTTTTTTTTTACTTTTTAGAAAATATTTTGTTTAGTGATTTGTGTCAAATTGCTACAATTTGAAAGGTATTGTACATCAGAAGAAGTACCATGTTTTTTATATAGGTTCACTCCCTTACTTAGGGAGGTGCCTCGTGTTCATATATACTTTTTGTATAAAATATATCTAAAAATGTTGATCACAAGATCAGGAGTAAAAATACTTTTATGGATAGAGAAATATTTGGCCCTGTTAGTGCATTGCACTAAAAATACTGTGAATGGGAACTGGACTGTAGCTGTTGCTCAAAATGTTCTATATTGAATGTACATGCTTTTGTTTGGATAAATGTACTGTATTTGATGGAAAATAAAGCAGACTGGAAATCACTTTTAAGTGTGCATAAACAAAAAGATGTCGTGTTTGTAAACCTGGAATATCTATTGCTCCACAATCGGAAATTACAGTGTTTGCATTTTTGTATAGTTTTACTCTTTGATCACTGAAACTAGTTGTTTGTAATATTCTGTTGTAATAAATGTTTTTTTTGTTATTAAAAGTTTGGCACTTGTGGAGTGAACACTTCTCCACACTGATGGTTGACCCTTGCTATATTTTTAGAAAACACTCTTGATACTGGTTTTTTGTTCCTTGTAAAGGTATCTCTTCCTTAACTGAGCAAAGCTTGCATTTATTATCCTTTTAAATCAAAAGTGCATATTAATATTGAAGGAGATAGGCTATGCTGCTTTTTTTAATAAGAAAATAGGGTTACCTAGTTTTGCATTGCAAATAATGTTGGTGGCCTTCTAATGTTACTTCTTTTTATGGTTGGAATATAAGAAAAGAACTGCCATTATCATTGTTTATTCTTTTGTGAAGAAAGACATCAAGCTATTTATGTAAGTGCATTTTAACTAATGTTCCTGAATGCCTGTGGATTAAGATTAGGAAATTAAAATGCAGGCGTAGTGATAGAATAACTGTTCATTTCTCAGCTAATCCTGTGGTTTCTGCTGTCCTGGGTAAGTGTGCAGTCTGCATCTTGAAATACGTGAAGGTGGAGTTACTCCTATTTCAAAGGTAAGCTTTCTTCTAAAGGATCTCCAATTCTGCATCCATGTAGATAAACAGAGCTACAAAATTGTTTTGTTCTACTTGAAGCTTTGGGTAGCATATTTCTTCTTAAAGATGTGGCTTAATAATTCATAATTGCCACAACTTTTTTTTTTTAGTATCTTCCCATGAGGTTAAATCTACTGGGTAGCTCTTTTGAAGTACAAATCTCCTTTTCGTTCTGACTCATGGAATAGCTTTGTTTTCTCTTCTTCCAATAACAAAAATAAATGATTTGATTATGATGGACTTGTTCAATTTAGTGATTTTTTTAATCTTTCCATGCAACCATCTTGATTGGGAGGAAACAAATTTGAAGGAAGAAGGATTGCTAATTACTGCTTTTAATTCACACAGTACATATTTTTCGACAAATCCTGAAAAGTTGTTATAAAGCTTTGAATATAGTCAAGATCCACGTGGGCATTTATCTGTGGGGTTATGCATTAATGTGTCCGGATATGAGTTTTTAATTAAGATGCAGTCTTGCATCATTGATAAGGCACATTGGTTTGGCTCGTTTTGCTTGGCCTAGCCAAGGACAAATGTAAATTCTTTAGTGGGCCTTCAGAATTTAGGTTGAGTCTTGTTAAAGAGGTTTTTATGCAGAACGAATGTAAGATACCTTATGGAAAACTTTGAGGATGATCTAAGCATTCTGTATGGAAGCCTGTCTGATTTTTTTTTAAGTGATAACTTATCTTCTAATGCTAAGGCTGTGAGGGGCTAGCTTTAATTGATGTGAAAGCTTGCATGGACAACAAGTGAAACATTGATATTGGAGGCATCAGACTTGCTGAAGTCTAATAAAGTGCTGGCTTCTGTCTCAAAACCACCTTTTCTTTAGCTAATTATCTCAGCTGAGGGTGTCTGGTCTTCCTGGTTTTATTTTTCTGTGTTCAATTTTGGAATGTTTTCTATTTTTATGTTTTACTTGTCTTTTCTGTCTGGAATGTTAGATTGGTGTTTGGTCTTGTAGTGTTTGGTCTCCTCAATTTTATAGGAGAATTGAAGAAAATTGTAGCTTAGATACTTGGTGGTCATTATCACCATTTGTTTTTTGATTGGCTTCTGCTGGAATGAACTTAAAGCTACTACGTGAAGGATTTGTGTGACTGGTCAAGTGCTTGAAGTACTTTGAAAACAAGATCGGTTTTGACTGATGGCTGAAAGAACTGCGGGTAGATATTTCACATCATTCCCTTTTGCTGAATAATGAAATACAACAATTGGTTAATCACAAAGGTAGACCAGTATGTTGACTGGGGGATGAGGGGTAGAGAAGAATGGGACCTCAATAATTATATTGATGGAGAACCCCTGGTGTTTGTGCTAATAAGGAGACTTTCAAGAGGGACGCTGGCTGGGTATAAAGGTTCTCCACCCATCTTGGAAAAGGGGAGCAGAGGGGAAGAGAATGATGTGGAATATGCTTTAGTTTCCTTTTGTAGGGAGCTTGCTTCCCAGTATATCTCTGTTACAGTCTTAAAGTAGTGATTTCATAGACACAGAGTGGAATGTAATTTGAAAAGTTAGGATTGTTTGGGTTCATTGATCCCTTTGGGGATTGGCAAGATACTGGTAATCTTCATAAAAGTGTTGGAACCATGTCTCAAATGAGGAAACAATATCATTGACTTTGGAGGATTTAGTGGGAAATGAAGATAGCCTAGGCCTTTGATAGCACATAGACCAAATACATTTTTTTTTTCTTGAAAATAGATTAAACTATGTACTGTTTCACTGCATTGCCAGCAGCAATGCTGGCATGGTTGTTGTGAAGTCTGGATGGCTGAGGAGGATGTGCTCTTGTATCTTGCTATTATGTTATTCTTCAGAAGTAGGTTTTATAGTGTTTTTACCTCAGTTATAGGTAGGACTGAGGTTCTCTGCGTTGGTGATCCACTGCACTAAATTTATTAGCATCTGGTAATACTGGTATTTTTTTGTTGTGATGGTGGTTATTTTCCTGCCATTTCAATCTAAGGCAACTGGGATTTACCTGGTCTGTCCTCTCAGCACAAGCCTTTCCGGAGCAATAGCTAGTTCAGCTCTCTTGGCTGAACTGGATTTTCTCTTTCACATTACTTATGTGCTTTGAGCCTGGGAGTCAGCTCCTTTATTAAGGGCAAAACAATCTGCTTTGATGATCTTCCCACAGGTGTTGATGTTACCTAAAAGAGTTCAGTGGGCTCTGGGGCAGAATGTAGACCAAAAAACACAGTCCGGGGTTTGCAGCATATCTTGTGTGCACATGCTCTTACATTTTTTCCCTCCCTTGCTCAGATGTTTTATTCTCCAGGATGTTGTGGTTTTACAGTTCTCCTCAGCTTGTGGCTTTCTGCAGCAAACAGAGGGACGAGTAAGATGGTTTAAAGTCACTGTCTTGTTGCAGGGCAGGTCGGTGCAGCTTAGACTTAAAATAGATGTGGATGTGCCAAATATAGTAATCAATTTCCTTCATAACAGTATATCTAAATCCGAACTGTCACTCTCTCTTTGAAGAAACATAACTACCTAAGAATAAGCAAGCCTAAAATGGACACATTCCATCCTTTAAATGTGTAAAGCTGCTCTTTCCATCAAAAATACGTTCATGATATTGGCAGGTAACTGGAGATCAATAATTTCTCTCGGATATAAAAGTGGGAACAGCTTTCCAAGTTCATTGAGAAATTTCTCTGCATGGTGTCAAACTGGTAGTAGATTAGGTGGTGTCTGGGTTCGCAGGGTTTAAGATCAGGTGTCTATGCTGGTTCAGGGTACTTGTTCCCATTAGTATAAATGAGGAAAACAAGGTGCACACCTGTTGACCTTGCTCAGAACTGAACAGATTGTGCGTGACTTTGTTCTTTTTTATTAAATCTCAGTAGGTAAATATGGACATTTGCTCCTCAAAGAACACTTGCATATGGCAGACTCCTCTCTGCTATTTCATAATTTTTTCTGTGCGTATGTGGGACTTGGGGAATGGATAAGGATATAAGTGTTGACATATAAGTAAGGATGCATGAGATTATCTTTTTGGTATGCTGACATGGAATTGTGCACGTGTAGCACGTCAGTATAAAAATGAGAAAGTTGAGAAAATGTTGATGGGCTATTTGGGGAGAATTTAGATAGCAAGGCTGAGGTGTATACATCTATCTTTAAATGATGGAGTTGAGTTGACCAGAGCCTTGAGGTGAAACTGTCCCACATTTTCTTTTAAATGGCTAAACCAGCAGCCTTCCAGCCTGTGAAATATGGATGCTATTAGAACACAAAATATTAAAGTAGAGGAATAATACTTTGTATCAGAACAGAATCTAAAAAATGTTGAAAAATGAAGCTCCTTCTGCCCTCTTTGCATGCGGGTGTCATTCTTTCTAGTATGAGCTAGCTTTCAGTGTCTTTCTAGTTTGCACCAACTGCCTGCTGTCTCTCTGAGGTTTGTCAAAGACTCTTTTCCACCATGAATATAGATTTTAATTTTGCTGCAAGTCTCTTGCTTCTCTTAGAAGTCTGTTAGTGTTATCACAGGCTCCCTCCTTCTCATGTTTCTCCAGCAGCCTGGAGGCATCTCCCAGCTGACCATGCCCAGTTATCCTTAGGGAAGGAGCAGTGGAAGTATCCTCTTCCTTGCTTCTACTTGCCGAGGGCAGTGGCAGCAGTTGTCCCCGGGTAATTTTTTTTTTTTTTTTTTTTTTTTTTTTTAATGTGGCCTATCAATTACCTGTATCCTCACTGCTTGGGGATGGAGCTATGGTGGAGAACCATTTGGAGACTGACGGCAAAGCAGAAACCTGCCTTGTGAGGGACATCATCGGTGATATGCACTGACTACCCTCCTCTCTCCTCTTGGTGTCCAAAGCTAGAATTACCTTTGGTAAACCTGTGACTCCTGTAAATGCCCTTCTGAGGGAACTGCCTCGCCCCCTGCGATGTGTTGTTATCAAGACAAGACAGTAGGCATACACTCTCTTTGGTCCCATCATTTACATAAGAGTAGTGCCAAGGTGGACTGTTCCGACTTGAGTCTTCAAGAATTTGACATACTCTGCCTACGGTCTGTGATTCGGGGCATCTTGGGAACATTGTAAGCATTTTGTGGGTTTTTTTGTTTGTTTGTTTGAGGTTTTTGTTGTTTTTGGGTAGGTTTGGGTTTTTTTTTGAGAAAATGTGTTTTTTCGTTGTTTTTGGGTAGGTTTGGGGTTTTTTTTTGAGAAAATGTGTTTTTTCTTAATGAAAAGGTTAATCCTCTTTACCCTTGACTAAGTATCTGTCTGGGTCCTATTAAGGTGATTGATCCATTTTAAGTATATTGTGTTAATGATTTCAGAACACTGAATGCCCTGGGTAGATGCACAAATATCTTTCAAAGAGTTTTGGCTGCAGTGCCATTCCGAGAAACTGAAGCCAACTGTTTGATATTGCAGATTCCTATGAGTGAAAATGCTTGCAGCTGGTGTAAAAAGTACGTTGGAAACATGCTTGGAACTACTAACAAATTAGGCATTATGAAAATGGTCTTCCACACTTAAAAGTTTGTTGGGACTATTTTCTTAAATGTCAATAATGTCTAGTAGCTCAGGCTGGGATCAGTTCCGTTTGTGCAAGCCATAGTTTTTGCAGTGTAACAGCATGCAAACATCTCATAAATTGTACTTCATCTGGCTGTTGCTATTCTGGGTTACAGTTTCATTATTTCATGATTCTAACTTTAGAATTTGCTTTTCTGCTATTCGAGGTGATACTGGAGATATTCCACTTTGAAGAGTTGTTTTCAAATTTCTGTTTTCAGTAAGCTGTCTTTTAGTTTACAGTCATCTTATCAGGATGCAGTGATAGGATGTTTGTTCTCCTTGTCTTATCTCTCTGTAAATGTTAAGGCAACTAACTGATTGCAGCAATGCAGAGTCAGGCACTCAGTTATGTTTTGAGTGAGATTTCCTTTCAAAAAGAAATTCCATCTTGGAAAAACATGTACTGAGAAGCATGGAGGATACCTTTGAAACTCTTTGTGAACGCATGCACAGCCATGGGCTGATCCATGTTGGTAGGAAATGGCAAGCGAAGTATCAGCATTCTTGGCTTCAAAAACAGACTAACAGACTAAGATACTTCTGCATCTTGAAATACAGAGCAATATATTTTTGTATCTTGGAGCTAATTTTCTCATCTCAGCAGATTGGTTTGTAATGCCGACAACAGTGTAATGCAGGGCAATGTAATCTAAAAGTAGTAGAATCATTAAGATAATTTTTTGAACAGGTTTTGGGGGACAAGGCTTAATATGTGAGTAAGGATCTCTTAAAGGAGGAAAGGATTAAACTAACTGTGGCTATGATAGCTACAGTAGCACAGCTACAGGATAATTCTCTCATTCTTTCATAAAAAACCTCTTCCCTTGTGGAAGGTGCTTGCTGTCATTTTTCTGTTTCCATCAAGTAGTGAGGTGGTCATCTTCTTACTCAGCTGTGTAGTCCCCAGTCCAATTTTTAGCATTTTACTGTTTGGCTGTGGTTGAGTTATGCTGAATTATTATTTATCTGCTTATTATTTTAGCTTCTTTAAACACTTAATTTATTGGAAATAGGATTTTTTTTGGTCTGTTTTGAAAACTGTTTTGAAACCACTTGGCATTTGATAGTGTTGGGTCAGTGATTTTTTTCTGGAGAGTGAGGTGATACAAACACCACTGATTTGGGAGTTTAAAATTTGGCTATGGAGTCTTCTAGAATGTGATTTTCAAGAAGGCAAGGTGGAGCAGGGAGAGATCCAGGAAGGAACAATGTGGATCTTCTTATATTTATGCCTTTAAAATAGATTAGAGAAACGGTTGCCAGGAGTAATATTTCTCTCCCTGCACTAGGCACCTAGTAAACTGCTTGAGATCTTCAGGCCCTGTACAGCCCTATTTTTCTCACTATTTCTGTGTGCCTGAATTAGAAGTGAAGTGCTTATTTTTCTCTTGGTTTTTTCAGGTGAAGTTTGGTGCCCTTGAATTGTTTTCTCCATAATCATTAACTTGTTGTTCTGAGCTGGTGAATGGTAGCACATAACTAAATTCAAATCATTAAGAAATCCTGGTTTCTCCTGCTCTGAATGGGCCTGCTGCCTGTGGAGCTGCACCTTCGTTTTATCTTTGGAGCAAAAATAAATGAATAAATAAATAAAATTTGGCAGAGTAACTAGGTAACTATGGTAAGACCCATGAAAGCACTTGAGACTGGTGTATTTGTTTGAACTGCTTTATACTAAGCGCATGTGAGAGGAACGGGGTAATTCCTGCCCTGCAGCATTCACAATCTCAAAAACTCATTTTGTCTTCCCTTTACTTTGGTATAGAGTGAAGGGCTTTTTTTTAGTGTTTTGTGTGTGGACAGGAAGGGCGGTAGGGCTATGGTTATTATTAAGTTGTGTCTATCCGCTGCCATACTGCCACGTCTTCTTCCCTGGACCAGGGAGACGTTGGAAGAGGAGTGGGAAGACCCTGAGCCAGGAAGGAATCTAGCTTTTGGAACGGTGACTGCAAGCAGAGCAGCAGAAAGTCTTGGTGTGAGGGGTGGGCATGAAGAAAACTGGGCAGAGCAGCTCAGAGGTGGTGAGGAATAAGGCTTTTCAGGTCTGCAGTGGCTTTTGAGGAGAGAGCCTGAATGTGGGTGGGGAGCCGGTGCAGAGGAAACCCAACGATGCCTGGAGACCACCTGCACCTCTTGGTCCTTTTCTAGGATGGAAAGGGCAAAGTGGGCAGTTGGACTGCGCCGTCTGAGCTCCTGCCGGCCTGACTTTCAGAGGAGCGAATGAAAATCAGTTATTTCAGTTTGCATCGTAACTGTTTTCAGAAAAGGCATTTCTAATGTTCCCTTTTACTGTAACCTGTCACCCGAGTGACTTGGTGTTGCAGGGCTAAATGGCAGAAACTATTTGCCGGGATGGGACTTGCTGAACTAGCCGCGAGATGGCAGCACACAGTTTGCTATCGTGAGAGAGAGCTTGACAAAGATTTTGGAGATGGCAAATCCACAAGTATTTTTAGTACAGCCGGTTTCTGTAAGCACATCCTTGGAAAAAGAGGTGGGTATTCCAAACGTGAAGACAAATGACTGTGGAAAGGTCAGCCTTGATCAAATCTGTGACAGAAGAATGAGTCATTAATGTCGTTTCCGTAAACTGTTCCTAGGTTGTGGCATTTGAAATTCTGGAATGATGTTTGTAAGGATGAAGACTTTAAGTTTGCTTGATTGCATTCATTTTTGTCCCCAGGGCTGTGGGATAGCTGGGGACAACGCATTGTAACAGTGTTAGGTGGCATCTGCTCAGACGCTTTCTCAAAATTAGCGCATCAAGAACCTGTGCATCTCAACAGCGTTTAAGCTCGGTGCTGTTATTTAATCCCTTACTGAGTATCAACGGAGGAATTGTACTTTATTAATGTCTGTTACCTCCTCCAAGCTTCATTTAACTTACCTCTACGTTTAAAAAGCAAAATACTGACAGCAAAATTACCTCCACCTTTTAAAATGCAGAAGCTTTATCTTGGGGATGGCGGAAGAGATATCGTAAATAGAAATTTCTGCATTGTTATGTTATTTAGCATCTGTAAACATGTTGTTTTCAGACCTTGAATCCTATTATATTCCCAGACTTATCATTTGGAAAGGAGAAACATGGGTCATATCTACAGATAGATGCTATCTCCTTTACGCTTTTGGTAAAGACGGCTACCTATCTTCAAGTTAGCAAAGCTTCTGCCAAAAGAAAAATAATAGTAATAATAAAAAAAATTTGATGTATTTTCCAAATAAATACATTTGCTTTTTTTTTTCTTTCTTTTTCAAAACGGAAAATATCTTAGTATCTCTCATATTCTGAGCAGTAACTGCAGGGAATACAATACTATGTTGGTAGCTATAACGAGACATATACAGGTCAGTGTACAGTATAGTGACTGTTCTGCGTCTTGGATGATGGCTAAAACCAATAATGCCACATCAGAGGCCCTCATTTTCCCAGCTTATAATTCTGCCTGGGAAGAAAAGTTTATGTATACTGTTTAAAACGTATGTAGTGAGCTCAGTTATTCTGTTTGTACACAGTCAAATCAGACCTCTTCAGGACATGCGGGATTTAATGCATGGATGCCCATCAGTTGTCTGCGGGCCCATTTGCATGTGCGAGCACTCGGTAGCACTTTGTGTCAGATTTATTGGATCCACACAGTGCGCAGCTTAAATTTAATGCTTATGTGAAATGATGGGTTTGTTGCAGATGAGTGCTTTGCAGCGATTATATCTGCAATTCCGAACATCCAGAAATCTTGAATCAAGGTACTAAATGCTTAAATTGCACACCAAAACATAGCACTGCATGGGTACTGTGGGAGTGCATTGAGTCAGTGAGGAGACTGCCCGGCTCACCGATATCGTGATCACCCCAGCTCATCCTGACCTGCGGAGCAGCCCCACGTGTGCTGCTCCCTGGCGTGTTCCTGCTGTATCCCAGCCCTTCGCTGCCCACAGCACCTGCTACTAATGCAGTATCTCTACCAGCTTCCTTGACATGACAGTCCTTTGTGAGAATGAGGAAGATGTGTCATTTGTGATTCCCAAGAATGCTATTCCTTTTTTGGCCTTCTGTTTATCTCTGCTTGCTGCTGCCAGCCCTTTCAACCAGGTCAGATCTCTTGCTCCTTCTAAGCTTGGAGATATGCAGGTAGCTCAAGCTTCAGCTCTGTAGAGTGAAGAGTATGCTCCAGGCTCTGAAGAGCTTTAGTTGGAGGATCGTTCCATCCTCATATTCATCCTACCATTGTCCCTATACAGCTGTTGCAGTTACAGCATATACCTTGCGAACAGATGATTTTAACAGATATCTGACAGCATAGGAAGGTGTTTATGAGTTGCATCAATGTTAGAATAGATTATTATTTTCCTACTGCAGTCTATGTGTTGCTTTAAGGTAAGTGCAATGCTACCAGTACCAGCGTGAACTTTCAGTCCTTGCTGTTCACTTGGAATTTGTAGATCTTTCTGTTCTAGCTGAAAACAGCAGTTCAGTAGTTTGGTGCCCTGCAATTTTTAACTAAGAAGATGCTCTATTCCATTAAATTCTTCCATTTTTTCTCAAGAGGAAAGAGAATTGATCTCTTCAAGGGAATAAGCTCTTCTTTTAGGGCTATTGTTGTGTTTCTGGTGATATCAATGACGGCCAGTTACAGTCATTAGGGAGAAGCTGTTCGTCCAACATGCAGACTATTTTTATCTGCAGGGGAAGTGAATTAACAGGATGCTCCACCTGCCAAATTCACTGTCGCAGTTTCATTGCCAGCTGAATCACCGGGCTAGTCACTGTCCTTATGGAACGCTCAGCTTTTGATGAGCCCCGAGAGGCCCCTTGGTGCTGGCTTTTCCCCCCACTCACTGAGAGTGTGTAAGCCATGGTGTGGTGTGTGGCAGCACCCATTTTGGATGGGGTGTCACATGGAGCTTCAGGCAGACAAATCCATCTATAGTGTTGCGAGAGCCATTTGACATGCTCATTGGTGTGGTTCATGTCTGCATCTTTCCATCAAAATGGACTTTTAAGTTGATCTAGTATCTACTCTAATGTGAGTGCTCATGACAGGACCTCTGACCACTCTAGCAGTATGTGTCAAAGGACCTTGGGACCCCCTGAGGCTTACTGACCTTCTTAATGAGATCATACCTCCCTTTTTTCCCCTTCCCAAGCCTGTAGTATCCACTACCAGGGGATACTTCAGATACATGCCAACTTTTATGTTGACAGAAGTAAGCCGGTTAATACGTATTGCAATTTGTCATAGGGCAAAAGACCAGGTTGTATTAATACAGACACCTTCTACATAGGGACTTCCACCTCCACCGAATTGTGCTGGAAAATAGCTACATTAGATCCACTCAGACAGTACTGTGCAACTTTTATGGCTTTTAAATAATGTTCCAGTGCTAGAAATCTGTACAGGAGATCATATAAACCCAGTGCTACCCTATGATAGAAGGGTCAAAGAGGATGATAATTTTGGCAGAGTAGTCCTGTAGTCTTTCTTCAGAAAGATGCCAAGCAGCCACTGTCTATGAGACATATCACTTCCTGCAAAGACTGATAGAGGGGTATATACTTGGATAGAGACATCAATAATAAACAGTTAATGCCTTTTACATACTGCCTCTGCTATCGTGATAATATAAGGTTTTTAGTTCGACTTAGATTTACACTTCTCCTTGATTTTGTGCTTAGTATTCACTTCTGTCTTCATACAAGTGTAATTTAGATTTATGAGGCCGGAAAGGACCGCTATGATCAGGTAATCTGACCTGAATAGCAGAGGTCATAGACTTTTGCTTAGGCTTATGCCTCCATTAGACCTGTCCCCTCTGGCTGACTTCCAACAGGTTATTGAGAAAGATCTCCAGTTGTGATTTTAATATTAACCTTCTATTGCTCGTTCCCTCTCTCCCCCCCTCTCTTTTGTTATATCCTCTGTGACCTGTCTCCTGCTCCTTTTGGCAATTTCTATCATGCTTCATGCAGATGGAGCCCCTTTAATCTTTAGTTAATTGCTTTCCTGTTCTTCTAATAAAGCCTGAAGACTTCTTTTTCAGTAAGGAAAAAGAATTTTGTGTTAATTAGCCTCTGTGCATATGGTTAGAGAAAAAATATTCATGGTTTTGTGTGGTGGGACAGTAGGAGTCCTGAATCTAATCTGTACTGTATGTCAAGGATTCGTGAAGCTATTATATACCATAATTAATTTCAACTTTTATTTTCTATAGCAGGTGCTATGCTTTCATTATAACCTGAGAAATGAGAGTTGGTCTCTTAATATAGTGACCCAGCTTTAGAAGAAACTGTTTTTTGATTTCTGATCCAATTATCTGTTTCTCTTGATACCTATTGTCCCTGCCTGCTGAAATAATAAAAAACTGAAATATTTTAAATTATACATAGTAAGTGCATCTACCCTTTGCTACATGTTAGCTACAAATGGAGTCTGAAATGCTGCCTCTAGAATATATTTAAAGTTTACTGAGCAATGGTGGCAGGGAAGCATCTTGTCCACCCATCTGAAGCCTCCATTTTATGTTTCAATGACAGGTACATAGAGTATAAGGAGTCCTAAAGCTGGTCCTAAACTGCCTATCTATTAAAGGAAAAAGGTAGGTGGCTTTGACGGCCTCCAGACAGAAATCATCTTTGCCCTAAGTTTGGGCATTTAAGTCATCCACAAAGCATGGTCAGGCACCTTTCCAGACAGGCAACTGTTGTGATTTAGCCTCAGTCGGCAACTGAGCACCACACAGCCGCTCGCTCACTCTCCCTGCCCCCCGCTGGGATGGGGGAGAGAATCGGAGAGTAAAAGAGAAAACTTGTGGGTTGAGATAAGAACAGTTTAATAATAGAAATGAAATAAAATAGTTATATAATATACAATAATAAGAAAACTTGTGGGTTGAGATAAGAACAGTTTAATAATAGAAATGAAATAAAATAGTTATAATATCAATAATAATAAAAGAATATAGAATGCAAGTGATACACAGTGCAATTGCTCACTACCTGCTGCCCGATGCCCAGACAGTCCCCGAGCAGCGGCCCCCCCGGCCAGCTTTCCCCAGTTTATGTACTGAGCATGACATCATATGGTATGGAATATCCCTTAAGCACTGCTTAGCAACAACTAAAACATCGGTGTGTTATCAACATTATTCTCATCCTAAATCCAAAACACAGCACTGTACCAGCTACTAGGAAGAAAATTAACTCTATCCCAGCTGAAACCAGGACAGCAACACAGCCATACGTTGTTGAGAGATCATTTTACCAAGTGAAAATAGACATTTAAGTTAATTGGAGAACAAGACTACTTTGTATAATGCACAAGAGCAGTGATTGGATTTAGTATTCTTTGTATGTTAGGCAAATAAGAGGTTTGTGTTTTCCTTGAAATAATTGTTCAGTGTCTTGAAGAAACCAAGTTTTTGATGTCATCTTTTCCCGTAAGTGGAGGCTAGTAGTTATTGCACAGGCACACTGGGTTTCTGTAGTGTGCAAAAGTTGCTTATAAATGCTAGATCCTTATTTTGTCATTTAATTTACATAACCACCATATGGCAACAGTCCATCTACCACATACCGGCTGTAACTAATTTTAACATTATTATTCATCTTTCTTCCAGTAACAGAAGGAAAGAACTTCTGCTGTTTGAAATTGTATACATTACCCAATGTGTAGTAAAACGGTGTGTTCTCCCTTAGATATAATGCAGTCTCATAGTTGCAGAGCCGAAAACTGGAAAACAGAATACATAGAACTGGAAAACTGGACTAATTCCTGAATTATTTCTGTGTCTTTGGTGACATTTTGTTTTGACCAAGGTTTAAGGTTTCTCTGCTTCTCCATTGGGAACACGCTAGTGATGGTCTGTTGAGCAAAGTGGTGCAACTTGGGGATAGTCGTCTGAATAGGTGGTTAATAATGGAGAAAAATGATTGAAAGCATGAGAGATGTTGAGCTGAATATTCACTCTCTCTGTTGGAAAGAGCAGGAGAGAAGCTGGCCAAGATCTAGATTAGCTGACTGATCTATAAGATGTAGTTTCTAAGCCAAATCATTAAGCCTTGAAAGCTAGATATTAATCATCCATAAAGGCTTTTGTATCCTCTGTAGAGCATTGCTTAGAGAAAGCAGAAATAGCCCTGGTGTATGCGCAGGAAATTGGAGAGTGGAGGCAGCCACTCTGGACCAGGTAGAGCCTATGTGCTAATCTGGGGAGGGCCGAGAAATGAGAACACAGCAAGGCACGGTTATCTAATCAGTAAAAGAGGCTGGCTAGTCATGATGAAAGGATTGCTTTTAAAGGATGCAAGATGTTAACTTTTGGGGGTTTTTTTTGGTAATGTATAGGCAAGCTGAGAATGATAGGGCTGTAAGGGACATTTGGAATTTATCTTTACTCCAAGGCAGGGTCAGTTGTCTTTCTCGAGGAAGGTTTGTCTGACCTCTTCTTCAGGCAATCCATTCCCACGTTTCATTATTCTTGCCAACAGAGAAAATTTCCTTGTCTTGAAGTGGAAACCTTGTTGTTAAAATTTAAGGCTGTTACTTTTTCCCCTCTCCTGGATGGACATGGGGAACTAACTCTTCAATTCCTCCCTGCAGCAGCGTTTAATGTGCTTGAGGGCTGTTAGTACGTCGTGTTGGTCTTATGTTCTTTGGATTCAAAAACTCGCTGCTCCATCTTTCCTCCAGGGTCATGTTTCCTAGGACTGTTCTTGCAGCCCTCCTCTGCATTCCTTCCAGTTGGCCCACATGAGGTATTACTTATTTACTTACTTATTTTTGTATTGTGACAACAAGGTGGTATCACAGCCGTGCCTTGTAGTGCACAGCAGAAGGGTTTTTCCACATGTTTTGCATACTATATTCCGGCTCTCGGGTGCAAGCAGAATCCTGTTAGTACCTAAAGGAACCTGCCATAGCTTGATGTTGACTTATGTTCAGCTCCTATTTGATATCGCTCAAGGTCCTTTTCTGCAGAACTGATTTCTAATCAGCTATTTCCTGTTCTTTATTTGTGTGGTTCATTTGCTTTTATAATATCTTCAGTTTGTCCCTGTTGGGGTGTATTCTGTTTTTTTCCCCAGACCTTATTTCCATTTTTGTCAAGATTTTGTCCTTTGCAATACTTTAATTTCCTCCTAGGTTCTTGCCATCTGTAAATTTAATATGCATTCTCTGAATCATGGAGTAAATACTGAAATGTGTTGCAGCCAGGACAGACCCCTGGAGAACCCCATGTGACACATCCTTCTGTTCTGATGCTTACTCATATATGGCAATGCTCTGGGATAGACGCAAACCTAAATTCTGAATTTGAGAATTTTCTGGCCACAGGATTGTCATTTTTACTTTCTCCTGGCTTTATGTATCTACATTAATTAATTTTATCTACTTAATTTTGGGAAATATATATAATCATGACATCTAGAAGGATGCAGAAATTGAAAAAGTATTAGTCACAGATAGAATCACTACTTTCAAACATAGATCTCAGCCTTTATTGCTCCCCTCTGAGGAAAGGAAAACTTGTTATTGCATATTGTTCAGGTCTATTTGCAAAGGACAAATTGGCTGATACGCTGAAAGAAAAGAAAAAAAGACTGTGCTGTTTTGCCCCGTGCTGTTGTACCCCCCCCCCCCCCCCCAACTATAATGTCTCTCCTGAGATACAGTTTATTTCAGTTGGCAGCAGGTCCTGCAAACTTAAATGAAGACAAGCTTTGTGGTTAAATAAAAGGGCATTTGTGAGTTTATTGTTTTGTTTAAATTATCCATTTTTTTTTAAGTTAAAAATTGGGGCTGTACCAGCAAAATCTGTGTTTACTTTATAGCATTGCCCCATTCTAACTCACGGGGAGATTGACAGCTTTAGAAACTGCTTTCTAAAAAGCACATCTCATTTCCAGGTGCTGGGGGTTAAGGAGGAGTTGAGCATTTATGCCATCTTCTTTTTTTTTTTTTTTGAAAATACAACTTTGTAAGGAAGACTACTTTTTTTGGTGCATGATGTGTATTTTATACCATCTTCAATTGTTCTGGAACTTTTGTCTCCAACCTTTGTCACCTGTGTAAGGTGATCTCACATCATCTCATCAGAGCAATAGCTGCCTCCTCACTCTTGAACTCACTCAGTATCACAAGAAGTTAGTTGACTCAGTTTAGGATAACTGGGTTTTCTGGATGGCAGGAAGGAAAGACCTTCTTGTATACTTCTGTTGCTCTGCTTTTCTGTTTTTGCTGCCAGCGATCTTATGATTCCCAGCTTTCCTTTATCCTTTGTTTCACTTTTCACTGTTCTCCTTGGATACTTTCCTTTGCTTTCAGTCTTCATTCTCTTTTGTTTGTTCTCTTTTTCACCTGTCCTCCCTGCAGGAGGACATTTGGTGTGTGGGGAGGTGAGGAGGCCTGCTATCATTCAAAATATCTCCTATTTTTCCATTCCTTTCCTTTCACACTTACTGCTCCACTTCTGACAGCAGTGAAGCCTCCCAGTGTGAAAGACTTCATCCTTGCTCCCATGGTGGGGAAAGCACCGAGGGCAGTCCTCTTTCTGTCCCTGTAGCGTGTGATGGGACCCTGCATCAGCCAAAGTTTTTAATATTGTATTCTTATATTAAATATTATTTTTCTATTATATTCTTGTATTAAATACTCTCAAAAGACTAAAGGTGGTTTGTCATTTTTTTTTAACCTCGAGGCAAACTTTATTTGAATAAAAACTAGAAAATTACATTTTCAAACCGAGAGAACTTAAAACTCTTAAGAAAGACAAAAAGGAAATGGAAAAAAAAAATCACTAACTGCTTTTTCAGGTGAGTCCTTGCTTTAGACAACTCAGTGACCTGCTGAGTTAGAGCAACTCTGTCCAGCCTCCTCTTCCCTGGCAAGTTCTTGTTGTTCTCCCTCAGGGCTGGCTGGCTCCTTGGTGCTCCTTGGTATCTTCTCTTTCCATGTGATGACTCCCTTGCTTTATCTGTTGACTTAAGCATCCCTTAAGCACAATAAACAACTCTCCAAAGAAGACTGAGTTTCTTTCCTCTTAAGTTCTGACTGACACTGTATTTTCAAAAGAAAATAACAGCAACTTAGAAGCAGCAAATAAAACAGAATCTGTCCCACAGAGAAAGAGGGATGGATTGTCTTGAGCATCGTTGGGTGCATGGGGAAAGAGTATATGAACAGGACATGTAAAGTTACAGTAGTGCTTTGCTAGGAGGAAATTCCTAATGAAACAAGATAAATGAAAACCAGGATTCTGAACATCATTGCTCATCTGGGATTTTGGAAGAGGAGCTTAATAGTTAAAGCAGAGTGTAATTTTACTTAAATGTCCCCAGTGACTATGGTATTATTATTTATTTATGCCAATACCCACAGTTCGCTGAACACTTTCCAAACATTCAGGAAAAGACAGTCTCTGGTCTGAAAACTTGCAGTCTAAGGATAGAGAGAGGTGAATAGATGCAGATTAGCCGTATTTATTGAATTTCTAATAGATCAGGAAGTTGATTGCTTATCTGATACTAATGCAAACATCTGCTTATGATTGTTCTATTGTGTAAGAATTTTTTTTGCTTAAATTAAGAAAGATACCTTATACTCTAATACAGCTTCACAATTTCATCTGTATTTATAGTATTTTCTATATTAATAGGTCTGTTTTCCTGAAGCAAGCATTATACAAAGATTAGCAATGTGTGAAAATGTGTATCTTAACCTGAAGCCATAAGGCCAAAGCATTATTGCTATAGATTTAAGAGAAATAATTTATCTAGTATGTGAGATTTAAAAAAAGCTAAGGTTTCAGTTACACTTACAGAAGCACTGACTGGCAGGGAAGAAGCTGAGTCAGAGTGAGGTGCTGGTGATCTGCTCGGGAAGGGGTCTTTCTTGCGATGTCTGATGTTCAGTGTGTTGCAGGACATTGTGTGTTGTTTCTCTTTTCCTTTCAGTTCTCTGTACTTCAGTTTTTAGCTCTTTTCCTGCTCCCCCAGAGACATTGCTGAGTTGTTAACTGGAATAATTTTGCCCATTGGTTCCTGTTCAGACAACTCCCCCTATAATTTGATTTATTACCATTAGAAATCTGCCCATCTTTTTTTCTTTTTCACTCTTGCGTAGAAAGGTTGGGGAGATAAAAAGCTCTTTGCCCATGGCGCTGTACCTGTAGACGTATGGCTGCCCTTGTTTCAGAGTATCTCCTTCTGTGCAGCTCACCTCTTCTCTTCAGCGAGTGCTTCACACTGCAGACCCTGGCCCCTTTCCGCCCTGTCGGACCCTTTGGCAGGTAGAATCATAGAATCATTAAGGTTGGAAAAGACCTCTAAGATCA
>NW_008796110.1:1830826-1848659 GCF_000699145.1 Aptenodytes forsteri
GGAACACCGCTCGTGACCGGCCGCCAACTGGATGTAACTCCATTCACCACAACTCTCTGGGCCCGGCCGTCCAGCCAGTTTTTGACCCAGCGCAGAGTACACCTGTCTATGCTGTGAGCCACCAGCTTCTCTAGGAGAATGCTGTGGGAGATGGTGTCAGCAGGTAACAACCAGGTAACGCTGGTTCTTGCAAATGTGTATTGGTTACGGAAGGCAGCTACCTGACCTGAGCAGTGCCTGGTTGCTGCTTTGTTTCTTTCCCCATATGCATAGGCTTAAACCCAGGTGCTGTGATGACCTCCTGCACTATACAAGCTGCAGGACCTCCCCACAGAAATTCAGCATCGAGTCCTAAGTTTGTAACTGAGCTACAAGCATGCCTTTTAGGAAAGATGAAAGCCTCATCTTAGAGGCTCCAAATAATGAATGATTTATGGTAATCACAATTTAGTTGTTCTAATGGGTAATAAATGTTCACTTAATTTTAATTGGAATTTGTTTGGCTTGTGGTTCTCGTGTTAGGTCTTGTTATGCTTCTGTTGGTCTAGTAAGCTAAGGAAACATCCAAACCCCTGTTTTCAAACTGTGTTTTGAAGAAGTGCAACTTCACATCCTTCTTGCAGTTTGTTTATAACATTTCTTGGCTTCCTATATTCTTAAAATATTGACATTGGACTGAGGTTCCAATATTTGAATTACAGTCTCAGCTGACAAAAAATTTGGGATTTCAGATTCCCTCTCCCAAATCAGAACAAAAAGAGAAGGTCTTAACAATTTCTACAATTGTAGGCTCAAAAGTAATCTTACAGCAAACATGAAATATTTCATTACAGTTTGACTTTTAATATTTTTATTTTTTAATCTGATATGATGTTACCTAGGATATAAAAAGCATATTAAAATTAAAACCAAACCAAGTATATTTAAAAATACAAGAGAAGTGCCATGAAAATCAAAACCTTTTCCCACTTTTTTCTGAAGAGTTTTATTTAAATTCCACCTCCCTGTGAGCACGTTGAATTTTCTGATGAAAAATGTCAGAAAAAAATTTCCCAATTACGTCTTCTCAATTGGGCAGTATACAATCATCCTACTTCTAGCAGATTCATTCTTTACACGTCTGAAGATCATACTAGCCCTCATAATCACACAGTCATGTTATGAGCTTATTTTTCATTTGCTATTTCCCTTAAACTAGAGTTCTTCTTCAAGTCATTGAATTACAGGATGCTGCTTTTCCATATCTGGATGTTTAACCTATATTCTTTGTTTGAATGAAACTAGCCCTTCTATCACCACAGTCTCTGTGTTAAGCTGACCCATTCTTTTCATTTAGCATGCTGCCAGTTTGTACTTTAGCTGCAGCGATTCTTTTGTATTCAGTTCAATAATAAAGGTATTTTATAGTGGTGAGCCAAGAATAGAAACTCTGTGCAATACCATTTAAAATACTTCTGTTTAGAAATGTATAAATCCAGTTTCCATTTGAAATCCATTTTATATTCAAGCATCTGCAACTGGATGATGAACTAGATAATCTTATGAAGTTTTTTTCATCTTATTTTTCTTATAACTCTACACTTTTCTTGTACAAACCTTGTTTTTAAACAGAAGGTGCTGCAGCATGATGTAAAATACCTTGTCAAAACCTGTTATGTCAGTATAATTACCTTTATCACTCAAACTTCTAACCTCCTCCCGTAATGGTATTTGTGTGACAAAATCTGTTCTCCATAATTCTTACTGAATGGCATTAATTATGCTACCATACTCTTACTCATGGTAAATGGCATCCCTATCAGCCTTCCATCATTTTGTGTGTGATCAATACCAGTCTATCCCTCTAGGTCATGCTTTTTAACCTTCTTAATATCTAATTAGCTTTTTGCCGTTTCTTCTTCTTTCCACATTATACCAATATTTCTTAAAAGTCAATGTCAATCTTCTCCCAAACTTTTTTGTTTCTTGAAGAAGCTCAAGGACAAAACTCTTCTAGTTCCTAAGGAATGCTGAGGCTTTACAAACTATTCACACAGGTCCCATTACCAGATGCTGAGAAGCCATTTGAGAAGGAGTTGTATTACACCCAGTCATACACGGTGGGAAAATATGTTTCAGGTGAAACTTTCCCAGGGAAATGCAAACTTTATACTTGTTTGACTGTAATTTGGAGAAATAGATTAGGCTGTAAGCTCTGTGACTTCTTAAAGTGATCTTGGCGAGACCTTATACAATTGTCTCTCACGTCAGTGTCGGCACAAGATCAGCCAGATGGAAGGGTAAATCAACATGAGAAAGGCAGTGTGTTGTAGGTCCCTGAGCCTGGCACCCAGCTGGGAGACAGGGACCGTCCTGTGTCCCAACCCACGCCTGCCACGCTCTTTCCATGGGACTTTGTGTACCTTTCTTTCAGGTAAGAAACTTTCTATTTCTGAAAAACAAAGGATAGCATCTATGCTTGTCTGGTAGATGTCAAACACCTCAGCTGAAAACATTATTTACAAATTTTACATCTGCCTCTTCAGTCTGGTCGGGCATGTGAGTCACAGTCCGGGACTCCCCAGCCACTCTGGTAGGAAAAGGGGGAAAATGTGCTGTCACAAAATGTGTGTGTGTGCTTAGGGAACCTGACCGAGGATTGTCCTTCACAATAAAGGCATGCGGGCAGCAGGAGAGAGGAATTTGCTTTACTTTGAATTGTAATAACTTTTTGGATGCTTTGCAGCCCTGCATTTGATTGTTTGGTTTGACCCGCTGCAGCAAGGACCCTTGCTGTGGTAAGCTAAGATATTGTCACTGTTACCTGCAATTTGAGACTGGTAAGAAGATGACAGTAAAAAGACATCAGCTAGCTGATGGCCATCTTGGACTCAACTAAGTAGTATCAGAATGGACGAGCCAAACATCTACAGCACCAGGTCAGCACGTGGCAGAATTGCACAATGATTTTCAAGTTTTCTTACTGTTTTTATGAACCATACATATACTGGCTTCTTAGCCTCCTCTGGCCTGAGGAGCTGGAACTCATGACTTGTTAATACTCCAAACAAGAAAGTTTGCTAAGTAAAACAAATCTATTTTCAGGCATAAGTATCTGAATTGGATCATAGCATCATTTGTTGCACACAACAAAAAGTATGATTGACCAGATAAAGCTTGAATGCTATGCTATGAGCTTCTGAATGTGCATAAAGTGTTAGTTTTACAACGCCCAGGATTTAAATGTTCAGATCTTCAAATGTCCAGTATTCCTGAAGCACATGGGCTTAAATGATTATTTTGGTAAACCAATCCCCTTGAAGACAGCAGAAGAAAGCCTTAGGCTGGTTGGCCAAGTTCCTGTGGATTTCAAACTGGCATGTTGATATCGTCTCCTTCCTCCTGCTCACATAACACAGTCACTAAAAAATAATGTCTTGCTTTCTGTTTTATAATTGAATTTGAATTCTCCGTGAGTCTTGTCTAGCAAATGTGTCCAAGATCAGCCTTTGTGTCTGAAAAAAAAATATCAAATTTTCTGTATATGCAATTGGATAGAATTTCATCTTTGACTTCACTACCACTGCTATTTATCTGTGAAAGAAATGTGAGATCCTTATGATACTGTTTTTGGCTGGGTACATTGAAGGCAATAGTATGCAAAGCTATTGCTGTCACACAATGTTTAAACTGGTTGTATTATGCTTTAGCCCTCATCTGCCCATTTTGTATCAGCTCTGGAACCATGTGTATCATCTGGTTTGGGAGTATGTTCACTGTGACTACACTTGCCATGGGGTTTGCCAAGCTAAACAGAAACTGGCAAAAGCCTTCTCCATCATGTGTCCAAAACAAGCAGCCTGCTGGGGTAAGCACTCAGTCCTGATGTTGTGTAGATGCTTTTTTCCCTTACAAACCTCATCAGGTGGTCTTTCATTCTAGAACTAGTTATTTTTCTCAGAAAGACCCATGAATAGATTTTTCTGTTCATATAGCTGTAAACTATTGTATGGTCTGAGTGACCTGAAAAAGAGAGCAGAAATTGGAGGCAGCCGCATCTCACTTTCTTGTATTCTCACTTCCCACAGGCTTCACAATGTGCAGCTGCAGAACTAGGTCTGTGCTTTGGCATGGACTCTTTTCCATAACATTTTATTAGCATAATAAAATATATAGGAGAAGTCATGTTTTCAGTTGTTTTCACCTCTAATTGGTTAGTATTTACTGCTACTGGCAGTATCTTCTCTGTGTACCAAAGGTCAGAAGCAAGGTACAAGATTTCCATTCCTGACGTGGGATTTGGTCATTATATAGGCTTATTTCAATTGCTAAAACTTAGGCATCTAGTTCCATTTATGAGGCTACAGGGTATGTGGTGGCCTCCTGCTGCCATTCCAGAAAAGCAGAGGTCTCCCATGTGGCCTGCGTTGTATCTCCCAGCTGCACCTCCCTAGGACGTGACAAACATTACTAGACATCTTTTATGGTTAGACAACTGGACTGAGCTCCTGGTGCCTTTTATCCAAACATCCCTGCCCAGTGGCTGCTTAACCCTGAAGGTTTCTAAACGCCTTTGGAGCTCTTCTTCAACTCAGCCTGCAATGCTGCCTGCCTGTCCAAGCCTCAGTGGATCTCAAAACTAGGCAGAGAAGCATGCAAAATCCTTTGAAGTGAGCCTGCCTTGCACACTGCCAAAACCGTGTCCCTCCCAAGTGGTAATTATGGGTAAGATGTTTCTAATGAACCTCTCACATTGTGGCTGTAGCACTCACCCAGGAGGCAGAGACATGGGTGGGATGCCCTCCTCAACCTGAGGGACTTCAGGCTCTTGCTCTCTCTCTTGCAGCAAAGCACTGTAGCCATGGGGCAGCGTGAGGCCTCCTGGTGAAACACAGGAGGGAGTAAGGCTCAGCAGCCTCACGAGGATTTAGCTGTGGAGAGGCAGGACGCAGTGGAACAGAGGAACTGGGGTTCTCGCCGCCGTTGAGGAGTCTTAGCTCTTCTCGCTGTGTGGCCTATCTCAAGTTTTGGAAGGAGCTCAGGTATCTGGCTCTGGATTTCATTCTGGAAGTCAGCCTAAAAGTTAGGTGTTGCTGCCTTTAAATCCTTTACTGGACCTAACCCAAAAGGAATAAGAAAAAATATCTGAACAGTTCTTCTACACTTCTAATGATCTCATACGTATCTTTGCAATTGTTCACCCTGTAATGTTGATGGGTAAATGTCAGTGCTGAAAGCTCTTGTGATTTTGGCCATAAGTCTTGTGAAGTATGTGACCATTTGTAAAGACCTGGAAGGTTAATAAATACCAGGATGCACTAAGTTTCCATAAGAAAATAAAAAAAAAAAACTTCTTCTTTACTTGTTATAAAAACCTCAAGAATTTGTCTTCAGTGGAAAGCTAAGACCCAGAAGGCAAATATGACTCCAAGTGTAACACATGGCCAACATTCCTAATTTCAGCTAATATAACTCTGAGCCCTGACATGATTTTTTGATTGAATTGTAGCTGCAGAACTGAACCTGGCTGAGTTATAGAAAAGTCTACCAAACACTGGAAGTGGTAAATGGATGGTGTTGGTATCAGAAGGATGAGGCTGGAAAACAAGAAATCTCTCATGTCATTCCCGAATGGATCAATTGTTCATTCACCTGACTTACAGATCACTTAATCCTAGATAAACCACTGTCTAGAAAATTTTTAAATGAGGCTTTATTGCAAGCTTAACAGGAGCGTTAACTGTTTCTACTCTGAGGGACTATTCCGGGGTGATTTTGCAAGGAGTGAGAGTCCACAGACAAGCTTTTTTCTTTTCCACATGCTATTTTACATCATTTTGATTTCATGCTTCTTTCTGCTGAAGAATTGTGTTGTATGGAGCATATACAGGCACTGTGATATGGAATACAATGCATCAGGTTGTAGTAGTGTTGTTAGTACCAAGTGTGTCATCAATAGGAGCTGAGGACAGCACAATTTTTAAATTAAAAGAAAAATGGTAAAACCCATTAGTCTTTATGCAAGCAAGTAGTACCAGCAGATTAAAACATGATTTTTCAGCAAAGCCATTTCTCAAAGCAAGGGTGTTAATGGATGCAAATGTAATAACCTAAGGCTTATTTTAAGTTTTTAATAAGTCACATGTTCTCTAAATACTCGTTGAAGGCAGTGCTATTTTGAAGGGGTGGTTGTTAAGAAAAAATCCTTAAGCAAACATCAAATGTATGAGGGGAAAAAAATCTGAATGTCTCTATTAGCTATTCATTTAATCCCAAAATTGAAATTTACTCTACTGAGGAAAAGCTATAAAAATTATCCAAATTAGCTTCTCTAGAGATTTTAAATTTAATTGTAAAAGTGTATTTTTAACTGGCAAATACCAGATTAAATTACTTTTTATTTTAACAAATGTGTATATGTTTTAATCTTAACTTCCTTTCATTCAATGAAACTCTTTTCATGGTTGATATGACAACTTTAGATATTGCAGCTCAGAAACAGAAGTATTTCAGAATCCTGACAAGGTGTGCTTGAGTCAAACGTTCCTCTGCAAGGCTGCAGTTATGAGTGTTAAGCATTAAAATCCTGTTTATACAATAGCTATCTCATGGGATGTATCTGTATTGCACTGAGAAATCTGGACCCAAATGGACCCCCTTCTGGAAATCTGCACCTGCAGACAAAAAGCAGAAGATTTCTAGAAAATGTGGATGTGATGAACACTAGTATCAGCTCACTTCAATTTCAGGTTCCTCTCTGGAAGGTGTTGCACAAAGAGAGAGATTTTCATGGTCCCCGTGGGACTGCAGGAAGAAAAACTCCTATGCTGATTCAGGGTAAAACCTTGTTCTCAATTAAGTTGTGTGCTTGTATTTCCTTTCCCCGGGGTACGTGAGGCTGCAGAGCTCCTCTATTTCAGCTGTGTGAGTACCAACACATCTGTGTTGACATTGGCCTGGATTAGGCAGAGAGGCTGGATTTAGGTGGAAACGGTCAGGTAAGGTGCTTGTGCTGACACAGGCACTTCTGGCTGTGTAATCAGAGGAGAAGCACAGCCCACCCGTGCAGAGGCAGCCCCAATACCTGCTGTGACCCTCTTGTGGGACCGTGGGAGGAAGAGTGTGCCCCATGCGTGGGCCTGGGTGGTGGTGGAAAGCTGTGAGGCTGTGCTCCCCTCTCCCTTCCCAAAGCCCCTGGGTGAGAGGCAGCCCTTTCACAAGAAGTGGTGGAGGAACCATGGCTCAGAGCAGGAGCATCTGAGCTGTATGCACGGAGGCTGTGGGGGGGGACACTGAGGGCAGGGCAAACCCCTCCAGAACCTCCCACCAGGAAATCTATGTCTGAAACAGGAGCAAAGACTTTTGATTTAGTTGTCTTTTTTTGTCAGCAATGACTTGGGTCCTTATGTCTAGATAGTTGTGGTTGTTGTCATGGTTTAACCCCAGCCGGTAACTAAGCACCACACAGCCGCTCGCTCACTCCCCCACAGTGGGATGGGGGAGAGAATCGGAAGGATAAAAGTGAGAAAACTCATCGGTTGAGATAAAGACAGTTTAATAGGTAAAGCAAAAGCTGCACATGCAAGCAAAGCAAAACAAGGAATTCATTCACTCCTTCCCGTCGGCAGGCAGGTGTTCAGCCATCTCCAGGAAAGCAGGGCTCCATCACGCGGAACGGTTGTCTTTGGGAAGACAAACGTTATCACTCCAAACGTCCCCCTGCTTCCTTCTTCTTCTTCCCCCAGCTTTATATGCTGAGCATGACGTCACATGGTATGGAATATCCCTTTGGTCAGTTGGGGTCAGCTGTCCCAGCTGTGTCCCCTCCCAGCTTCTTGTGCACCCCCAGCCTCCTTGCTGGTGGGTTGGGGTGAGAAGCAGAAAAGGCCTTGACTCTGTGTAAGCACTGCTCAGCAATAACTAAAACATCCCTGTATTATCAACACTGTTTTCAGCACAAATCCAAAACATGGCCCCATACTAGCTACTATGAAGAAAATTAACCCTATCCCAGCCAAAACCAGCACAGCTGTAGATGTCTAAAGCTATTGTCCCCCTTGTTAGTCCCCTGAGACTCCCTCTGTGGTCAGTGAAGAGAGACTACCACATCTAGAAGTCAATTTACCAAACCTTTTAAAGATACCTGTTTGAGGATGAAGTGATTGCCCTGGAGAAGACTATTTCTCTTCCTGGTCTATAAAAGAAGTTTAGGGTTACTGTTTTATGCCGATGTGCCTATATGCCTATATGCCTAAGCCAACATGGCACATGAATATTGGTCCCCAAAATTGCTGCAGGACCACTGTCAGTCCTCAAAATAATGATGCACTATGCAGCCTTCAGCTTAGTGGTAAATGCGTTTAGCATGCTCCTCACCTGTGACCTGCAAACCTGAGCCTGAAAACCACTGGTTTAACTAACTAACACATACTAACCTTGTAACACCAGTATTATTCCACAATATGGACAAGCTCATTCTGTGTATGCTAAAGCTACTGGATGTTATTTTCGCTCATTGCTTCATGTGTTTGAAATTTAAAACAAGTCTGTGTTAATGTTTAAAAACTAGTGAGTAATAATGATACTTTAACATACTATTTTAATCCAGTCTTTTCACATTTTAAAATGAGTATGCAGCATAGCCTTGTTTTTGTAATGTTGATTTTGTAGAAGTGTAGCTTCCAGACCTCAGTGAGTAGTTTCCACTTATATTATCATACAGTGCAACTGCAGGAAGGAAAGGTAATTTTAAAGTCTTTGACTTGTAAATCCATTGATATGCCATTGAAATAATATGATTAATAATGTTTCTTTCTGATGATCAACAAACTAGTGTTTTTATCAAACATTATTTGGTGTTTATATGATTTTTTTCCTGTTATTAGGAAATAGAAGCGGCAGAAGGGAACATTGCAGCCATTGCTTCTGTGGGCTCTCATCCAGCAGTTAGCAATGGTGCTTATGTGGATCTATCTACACAAAACTAGTTCCTGACAGAACTGGCATAAATTTAATTTTTATGAAAATTGCTGATATTTTAAAACATCCCTTTTTTTCTGTTTGAGAATGATTACAAGATTTTAAATTTCTCTGTGAAGCAAAAATGATGAAAAGAGATGTTTGGGACACCTCAACACATAGTCATTTCCCGATAAAATATATATCCTGGCCCGAAACTGGAAATCTTCATTATTTTCTCAATGCTTATAGAGCATTTCTGTGACTCACCTGTTGAAGGGATAATATACCACGAAGCAAGGAATTGGGGCAATTTTACTACAGCCCCCTGAACTGCTTGAGCAAAGGGCTTAATATCCCTCCTGTCAGCACATCTATCTGGGCTCATTCTTGAACACGCTCTCTGGCCCAATGGATATTTTTTTATCTGCAGCAGAAAACGCTGCACAAGAGAAACGTTTAGAAGATGTGTAGAGCAAGTCATTTAGCACAATAGGAGTAAATCCATAGGGTGGGCACTAAGTACCCCGTGTCCACGCTGTTCCTGGTCCAGGGTTGTCACCTGGGACTAGGGCTAGTCTGGTTCTGAGGTCTGGGTGCCTGATGGTGCTGGAGCACAGCTTGCATTTTGGCTTCATCTGAGAGGGTGATCCTGTTGGTTTGGCCCAAGAAAGCTCTGTGGTACAATCTAAGTGCTGTAAATAGGGGTGAAAAAGAGGTTTGCCTCAAAATAGCACTCCTAATCCAAGCTAAAATGCAAATATAGACATGCACAATGAAACCCATCCTGGAGTATGCTTGAAATTAGGGCAGTTTCTTGATGTCAGGGAGTGCTGGTTTCAATCATTGGTTGCAATGAGTCAGAAAGAGGATGCCTGCATGTTTCTGTCATGGCAAATGAGTAACGTAGCTACAAGATTAGAGGAAGGGGTCTGCTCCCTCCAGTTTCTCCTCTTGCATATCCCCAGCCCTTCATTTTCAAATTTCCTTTGATTTTTTTAAGTGTTGAACAAAAATAAAAAAAAAACAAACCCAAAACCCAACAAACCCAACAACAAAACAACATAATAGCATTTAGGGAGTAAAACAAATTTTAAAAAATGAAGGAGAAATATTTTTGTCTGATCCTAAATTATTTATTTTATTTTTATTTCATTCAGATACATTGTTTATTTCATCACCCTATCTCTCTGTTCATGTGTTTGTCGGTTAGTCTGCCAAATAAGTTTTAGCCCATGGACTTTTTCAACTAAGTCATCCTCAGTGATGGGAATATAAAGATACTATGTTCCCAAAGCAGTATTTTATTTCTTGAAAGCTCTTGTCTGGGTACTTGAATTAATTCTTCTACTGAGGGAAAGGGCTTCAGTTTGAGTTCAAAAGCTTTTTGCTCCATTTTACCTGTTTGGCCAGGCAGCGGGCACACTTTTTTTTTTATTAGCACCATTGTAGCTATTGAGAGCTAATATTGAAGAGAAACACAAGACAATCTGGGAGAAGCAGCTAGAGACATTAAGGAATACATAAATTTTATGTCAAGTTTTACAATACGCTTTCTATAAATCCATGGTAACATGAATATCATTATTTCAGTATATTTAATCTATCCATTAAAACCCCTAAACTCTTCTTGAACCCATTTAGACAATGAAATGTTTAAGGCGGGGACAGATTGCCCAGCCTTCCCCTGCTTCATTTAGTGCATGTGAGCATATGTCCTCCTTGAAATGGTTTTGTGACCATGCTAATGAAAATCCCACCTATGTGACTCTTAGTCTCCTTGCTGAATGCAAGTTGAAGAGTGAAAATGTATGGATAAATATTTTAGCATCTAACATAGTGCTATAGTAGTTGTGTTTAACATCAAAACAGCTCTATGCATATTGCCAGTCCCAAAGTTGCACAATAAGACCAATGAGGTGGCGTTTAAGAACTGGAAATGTTTCTGCCGCAGAAGCGTCCCTACTCAGTAAGTGTCTGGTACAACACTCACTTAATTATACCGTTAGTGATTACCAGTCTTCAGGTCAGAGTTAAGCAATGAAGCACAAGAAAGGAAGAATCATTACCCTTGCTACCAATGACAGGACAAAGTGGCTTTTAGTTATCCTAGGTTATTTTTTTTAAGACAAGAAAATGCAACTATCATAAAAGTACATTGCAATTGGTCTTTCTTGATTAAAATAATGTCATTGATTGTTTTGTACTTCAAGCAGAGTTTAAATAATGAAGGGATTTATTAAGATCACCTTATCATTGATAAATGAAGGTAATTCCCGAGCTGCAGACGCAGAGCAGAACACTGGATGAATGTTGCATCACTGTACCCTTAATCTTCCTCCCAACAACACTGATAGGGAGTTCTCTGCTCTTTCAGTAGCACAGAACCTACAGCAAATATGGTTGCACATATGTTTTCTGATCCTCCACTGTATTAAAAAAGCTCAGTCTTCACTTTACACATGTAAGATAGTATCACGTACAATACTTACAGCTGGTAACCATTAAATAAAGTGTGAAACTTCCTTGTGAAATATGTCATACATCATGCTAGCCTTTAATTAGTGTCCTGGTTTCGGCAGGGATAGAGTTAATTTCCTTTCTAGTAGCTGGTACAGTGTTTTGGATTTAGGATGAGAACAAAGTTGATAACACACCCATGTTTTAGTTGTTGCTAGGTAATGCTTATGCTAGCCAAGGACTTTTCAGCTTCCCATGCTCTACTGACTGAGCAGGCTGGAGGTGCACAAGAAGCTGGGAGGGGGCACAGCCAGGACAGCTGACCCAAACTGGCCAAAGGGACATTCCATACCATGTGACGTCATGCTCAGTACCTAAACTGGGGAAAGCTGGCCGGGGGGGCCGCTGCTCGGGGACTGGCTGGGCATCGGTCGGCGGGTGGTGAGCAATTGTACTGTGCATCACTTGCTTTGTGTATTATTATTATTATCATATTATTATTATCATTTTATTTCAATTATTAAACTGTTTTTATCTCAACCCACGACTTTTTTCTAACTTGTGCTCTTCCAATTCTCTCCCCCATCCCACCGGGTGGGGGGGAGTGAGTGAGCGGCTGCGTGGTGCTTAGTTGCCAACCGAGATTAAACCACGACAATTAGTTACAAGATCTACCAATCTTAGAACTTCAGTCCTGTCCTTCAGGTCTGGCCCTCAAGGGAATACTGGGACAGTTTTTAAAACTGTAACCTCAATCTGATGTGGGCTATGTTTATCTGAACAAGTCGTGTGGGGCAGCGCAGGTCTATAGAGCAAAATATTTGGTGCTGATGAATTGATGTCCACAACACATGTGGACATGTGGATCACTTCAGAGTAGCTCTAGTTTGGTCTGTTAGTGGTTGTAACACTTTAGGCACACTCCTGGAGTGCAACTTCAACTTCTAGTTTCCCCTGAGAGGAATCCAGTCCATGAGCCCCAAGACCGCTCTGTTACATTATCCAAAGCACATAGTAAGTGGCGACAACTAGGAGGTTTACTTCAAAAGTGTGCTCATGATCCAAGCTGAAATGTTAATGTGAACTCCCCCACAAAGTGCCATATGGATGTAAAAAGTCATCATATGCGAATCTTGAGCAGCAGCTCAATTACATCTTGTTCATGTAAAAGTCAAGCAGGAAAAAACCAAACCATGACCATTCCTTTTCTCACAGGCAGTTAATTAAAATGATTGCTTAATTTTGTACCAATTAAATTAATTTTTAGGAAAAAGTTGCAGAATTATTTCCTTCTAAATATATAACTTCTTAATAAATACAAAATATTTTTTTTTCTAAGGCTTTTTCACTTTTTTGGCACAAAATTGATTGACTTCTTAAGACCATTTTGAATATTTGTCAACAACTTACTGTGAAGAGAGAAAGGGGAAAAGAAGGAATCATTAGTGCTGGAGTATTACCTACCACCAGAACAGACATAACGAGCAATAAAACTAGTCATGAACTGGTGGTGCGTGCTCTCAGAACCTGAGCCTGACCTGTTGTCTTTACTGTCTGCATCTTCCCATGCTCCAGTGGTGGATATACCTCACCTCACTTTGATCATCTACAATGCAGACATTTGCATCTGAGCCAGTTGTCTAGACTCTTTTTATAGTCCATGAAGAGAAAAAGACACTTCTCAGGCATGATTTACATGTTCTATTTAGACATCTATGGTAATATCAGATGACTCACTGCCTGGAAAGTAGCTATTTCTTTCCATTTCCATATTTTGCATTTACACAGGGAGCCTAGAGGAACGTTTTAAATACAGGAGTTTACATTTTAGATGTTTGAGAATCTATCCTGAAGACCTATGTATTTCGCCCAAGAAAATTCACCTCCATTTCTAATGTCTTCTAACTAAGAATGCAACAATATATTTACATGATTCTTAAAGAACAGTTTCAGAAGCAACAGCTAATAGGGCATGTTCACCGGCTTACTCTGAGGTTAAGGGTCTGGGCACATGAGGTGAAACCATAATCTATTTAATATAATTCTTGTGAGCTTACTTATCCACTCAGAGAATAACCTCAGGCCAAATGTGGGGCTGGACATATATCTGCTGCCTGTGTGGACACTGTATGGATGCCATGGTTTTAGAATTCTCAGAGCCTTTTCAAAATGCTCTCCCTCCTCACTGCTGCCTGAGGGTGGGTCTTGCAACATTTAAACTTACAGTAGCATTTAAGCAAAGCATTTTATTACTTCAAGTGAGTCTTCATTCATGATTTTGATGATTCCTAGAGCTGCAATTCTATTGCTTCTGCAACAAGCGATGAAAAGAAATGTTTGGCTTTGCAGTGCAATGCCTTGAACTCTAGACGATGGATTAATGGTTTGTTTTCTGGGTGTCTAATAGGCAGTATTAAAAGTAGAATCGAGTTTACTTTATATCAAGCCTTGAGTATGTTTTTTATCTAGGGAGTATGCAGGTCATTTTGTGCACTTAGTTTAGAAAACAGTCTTCTGACGAATTCTGCTGTCCACAAAAATGATGGAAACACCAGACTTGAAGATCAGCTATTTCCACGCACTGCTAACCTCAGAGGATTTTGCCAACAGCCTACAAAGTGGCTGGAACAAGGCAGAGCATGATCAGCTCCACTTGTCGTTTGGCAAATGACATTGTATGCAAATAACTTCTTTGGAAGGGTAAATAAATGCAAGGATTTTTTAAATGTAAAATAGCTGTCGTTTCAGAGGAAAGGTTATGGCTCACATGTTGAAAAGGTAATGTGGCTTTACCTGCCGATTTATAAACCTTTTTTGTACCTCACCTCAAAGATGTCAGCATTTCAAAGGCTGGTGAAGTAATCACTATACACAGCTTTTTATCAGTTTTTGTAAAGTGGCTTAGAATGAAAGGCACTCTTAAACATGGTTTCATTTTTCCTTTAGTGAAGGGCAAAATAAAAGACTAAGGTTTTAGAAGCTGCAGAACTTAGTACCCATATAGATACTTTATTAAATATAGATATAAAACCACACAGTCATTATAGTAGAGGACACGCTAGTGGAGACTGTCCCCATTATAAAGATATAACAATGCAAAACTCCCTTTGTGGGTGTTGTAATTTTTAGTTAATTAGGATTGAGTCTCTCTTCTCTTTAGCAAATATTATGTTGCTTCACAACTGTCTCTGCTGACTTCAATGCTCTGACTTGTGTGGGAGAGGATTTTGCAGGCTCATCATCCACTTATATTTTGGAAACACTGTATTTGATTCATAAATATCCTATATCCTTCACTTAAATTTAGTATGAGTCCACCATCTCTAACTTCCAGATGAGTCTCCTTCAGATTTCAATCACATTGAGAGGCATATTCTTACACTGTGCGTTAAGAAAATTTATCAAGTTTTATGACAGTGTTCAGGACAGATGTGTCACTGTCATCCTCTAGCTCTGTGCAGAAAAAGGAGATGTAAGAGAATATGACACAGACTTCGACCAGTATATATGCCAGGGCCAAGAGCCGTGCCCTGCTCCTATGGGTTTGGCAGCCTGTGCTCAAGGTCAGCTCTGATACCGTGCAGTGGTGTGACCTTGGGTCAAGCTGCTGAGGAGACAACTTCATGAGAAAGCTGTAAGAAATCTCATTTGGGCTCCCCAGCATTACTCAGGAGCTTTTTTTGAGCTCTGAAACTCCTTCTTTGCCCTTTCCTGAGCTGTTGCAGCCATGCCTGTGCCTCGCCATGTACCTCTCTGATGAAGATCCTGATCCTCCAGCTTGACTTCCCGACTTGACCTCAGACTTGCCTCGCCACTGTGACTTGTCTAGCAATTGCTGGGATGTGCTGACCCTAGCTGCTGCCACCAGACCTGCTCTGCTCTGTTGTTTGGCTGCTGTGGGACTGGGTCTCTTGTGGAGGACGCTGCCCCTGCCTGCTGTGCTGCCTGCCTCGGCTCCCAGCTTGCCCTGCCGTGCAGTGCAGCTGGCTCCTGCTGCCCCCCGAAAGTAGAGATTCAAAAACCCATTTACAGAATGGTGATCTTGCACTGCTTCTTCTGGTAGAGGGATGGTTTCAAACTGCTAAAATGTTCTAACATATTTGAGTTTGTTAGACACGTTTGGAAATTAGATACTAAAAATATTCTGATTCTGAAAATATCTTCCCTGGAAACCGTGCTACCTTTCCCACATGATGGCTATCTTCCTTTTTATAGTTTAAGCTTTGACATCTCCTGTTCACTGTTGAAAAGTTTATTTGAAATAAGTCACAGTCAGGGCCTTCCAAAGGTATGTTCTATTTTACAGATAGTTGCACACTTTCTTTGGCCTCCAGATAATGCTTTTTGTCATAGTAACTACTATGAAATGCCTTTTCTTCCTCTTATTTTTTTCACCATGCAATACATTTTGTAAAGAAATATTAGAGAAGTGCACAGAAAACACACGTGTCAAGTTCTTTTTTTAGTGATTATGTTTTCTTGAAAAATTCCAACACCCATATTCCAAAATATCTTATAACTCAGAACCCAGTATCCACTATCACTTTAATGGGAATCACTGACTTCATGGCTCTGTATTCCTTGATGGCTATTAATCAGCAGACCTTTGCCTAAAAGTGATTATTCAAGTGGTTTTTATTGCCTCAGTGGGTTTAATTCCCATGTTTGCATAACTCTGAAAGTTACATTTCTATCACTTAGATGGCAATAAAAAAACCCCACCCAGAACTCAGAATGTCTTACTTCGCACTATTTCAAAGTTACAAAAAATCAGCCTCATCTGAATGTCATTAAAAACTGTACTGGTGAGAGTGGTTATGGAATAGTGCCGTTGGCACCTGAGCTGCTCTGCCAAAATCACTGCTTCGATACATGGAGGTTCAACATTTTCTGGGTAGGAGAAATAGAGGCACAGAGATGGACTGACACATTTGTTTTTGCTTGGCTTTAAAGAGATGTTTATTCTAGGCAGTAATTAAAACTGAAGCCTCTCAGGCCATGTCTCCATGGTCCTGACATTTTAGTATGGCCTTTAGTCCATGCCAGTCTCCTAATGTACAAAGTGCTTCCTGTGAGAATCTGAACTTCTCACACAAAAAAGGGTCATTTAAGAGCTCCTTTATGACAGCTCGTTCTCTAGAACTGGATTTCTTCCCTCCCGAGTTAGTTGCGCAGGTAGTAGTTGTCACCAGTCCTGACATTAGTCTGCTGTACAAACTGACATTAGCTGCCCTTGGGCTTGAATTAGAACAAATCCTACTCAAAGAATGATGGATGTATTTTGTCTCTCTCTTGTGTCATCTATCCTCACCAAACAACCATTTTCATGTAAAGCTTCTCATTCTTTCCTTTTCTCCCCCCTCTCCCTCCCTGCCCCCTCTTATTTTCTCTGCTTGCATTTAGTCAAAACACAGCACACATCTCTCTGGTTATGCATTTATTTATCATACTCCCACCTAAGAGTCATTGTGCTACTCACTGTAAATATATGTAGTAAGATATAGTCCCAATGCCCCCCAAACTGTGCTGTAGAAAAGATGTGGCTGGGAGAGACAAGGCGAGGCGACAGATTACATTCAGGTTGGTGGCCAAGCTGGAAACACATTGGAGGTTTCTTTATCCTAATCTTTTGACCTCAGCCTGCATCTCCAGCTACAGGATATACACGGAAGTTCAGGCATCAGCTGTGCCCTCAGAACATCACTTGGTTTTGCTTTGCTGAACTTTCTGTTAAGCTGCTGGAGCTGCAGAGCGTAAATGAAGCTGGAAATAGGTCTACCCAACACTACTAATAACTCATGCATAGCTTATTTTCCTGATGAGGGTTAAGGAGGATCTCTGCTTTAAAATGGAATTTTGCTCATGGTTGAACATCAGGATTTAACCTATGTGACTATATTCCAGATTTCTATGATAAGATCACTGAAATCACAGCTCCTCAGTCTTCTTTCATGGAAGGTTTTGAGAAAAAAAGAAATGCAAACATGAGTTAATATATTCTGACTAAGACCTGGCCGATTTCCCAGTGCCATTTTCCAATAGTAAAAGACCATCTCCATAAGAGAAGTTACAGGCTTGAAAGACTCATCAGATATTGTCAGAGTCCCGTGGCTTGCCTGGGGCAGACCTTTAATGCATAAATCCAAGCAGTACCATACAATAAAGATGATCATGGAAGCACCGGTTGAGTATATTAGAGCACAATTGGAATTCTTCCTCCTTCCAGCAACGGTGTTTGAAGTAAGCAAGACAACTCTGGGCAAAGCAAAGAAAAACATTATTTGTTATTAAGGACAGCAGTTCAGAGTGATCTGAAATGGGAAGATGGAAAAGATCTGGTTAGTGTCAGGAGCCTGACGAACCGGCCATCCTGCTCAGACCGCGGAGTTTGGAGCCCTCTCCTACTCCAGGGGCCTGGGGCTGAGCCGAGCCGGGC
>NW_008796110.1:1848792-1849174 GCF_000699145.1 Aptenodytes forsteri
CCGGCGGCGCGGCGCGCCGCGGGGCCCGGGGCGGAGCGCCCCGGAGCATCCCTGCAAGAGGGGGATGGCCCTGGAGTGGGGAGAGCCTTTGAGGAGAGGAGCAAACTTCCAGACTGTTCCAGCAAAGTACTCCCGACCGTGCCCCTTACCCTCCGGGGTGGCCCTGGCCCCGCGCTGCCGAAACCTCCCCGGTGCCTGGGGGAAAACGAGAACTCCTCCACCCGGCATCCGAGCTGAGAGCCGAAACCGGGGGCAGGACAAAAAGCGTTGTGAAACCTTCCCTGTGTAATCGATCCGACGAGGGAGGGCACGACTCCGCCGCCCGCGGAAGGCGGGATGGTGATGAAGGTCCCGCACCCCCGGGGGAGGCCACATTAAACAA
>NW_008796110.1:1849678-1850556 GCF_000699145.1 Aptenodytes forsteri
GCGGGGGCTGGTGGGCGTTTTCTTACTTGTCTGTGAACGGCCAGGGCCGGGCCGGTGCGTGGGTCCGCCGCTGCAACTGAGCGGCGAGGCGGCAGAGGGTGGATATCGTCACGGGGGCTGAGCCACGGGTCCCAAAAAGTTGGGATTTTTTTGTTTGGTTTTCTTTTTTTTTTTAGGCGAGGGGAGGAGGAATAAGGAAGGAGAGAGTGGAGCGGGTTCGGCTTGGCTAATCGCGAGTGTCATGCAGCACTACTGAAATCGCTCTCTTGGATACCTGTCCCAGGCTGAGCTCCTGCACATTAAGCTGACGCTACCGGGGAAAGCTATTTGAGACGGGGGCTGTACAGAAATTACCTCATGCTATTCCCGATCGGCGCCGAGTATTAATTCCAGTGACCTCTGCAGTAATATGGATATGCAACTCTTTTCGATCAAGGTATTTGTGTATGTGTGTGTGTCTCCTTTAGCTCTTATTTTAAGGGGAGAGCAGTCCGCAAATAATGCAAGTTTTGCCTCAGTTAACGTTTTTGGGCTGGGCAATCCTCTCCATCTGCTTCGTGGCGCCGGGGGCTTTTGTTTTTTGCTTTAATTATTTATCATTTTTATTGTCGATATCCTCCCCCAATCAGCTCTAACGAAAGAGATCCCGGGCGCGATGCCGTCACAGCAGCGAGCAAAAAGGGAGAATTTCGGTGCTCCCGAACAGTGAGTTCTCCCCCTTGCCTCCTTAACTGGGTCCTCTCCAGACCCCCGTTGGGGTGGGAAGGGGAAGGGAAGGGGCACCGCTCCGGGAGGACGGGGCCAGCCCTCCCCGCCGTCAACTTCTCTCTTCTCTCTGGGGCCGGGGCCGGGGTCGGCCGCGCTGCCGCCCGCCCGCC
>NW_008796110.1:1852387-1853118 GCF_000699145.1 Aptenodytes forsteri
GGGCCTCCCCCCCCCCCGCGGGGGGGGGGGGGGGTGCACAGGGGTTCCCCCGCGCTCCCCGCCGTCCTGTTCACGTTTCGCTGGCGGGGAGGGAAGAGGGGGCTCCCACCGCTCCGGGAGGACGGGGCCAGCCCTCCCCGCCGTCAACTTCTCTCTCGGCTCCGGGGCCGGGGCCGGGGTCGGGCGAGCTGCCGGCCGCTCGCCCGTACTGCACCGCTTGCCGGGTGGGCTCCGCTCCTTCGGCTCCGCGGGAGAGACCCCCGTGTCCCTGGGGTGGGAAGGGGAAGGGGGATCCCCGCCGAGCTCCGAGGGCTTCCTCCCCCGAGGAAGAGGGCGAGAGGCTATGCCGGTCGGCGGCGAGGGGTCAGCTGTTCCCGGCGCGGAGCAGCATCCCCCAGCGCCGGCATGTGTTTGTTGCGGGAATCCGAAGTGTTGGCAGGTGAATGTATAACACGGTTAAAAAAAAAAACCAAAACCAAAACCCAACACAACTCAAGTAATAAAAATCGATCAGTGACCCAAAGTGCATGCAAATCGGGCGTTGGCATTTTGGAGTTTGCAAGCTTCTGACCTCTGGGACCGGGAATTCATTAAAAGAGACTTAGGTTTTCATTGAGGCGGAACAGAAGCGCATTAAAGCTGACCAGTTGATGCAAGGAGAGGAAAGAATCACCGGTGCCTGTAAATAAAAGGCGACGCTTGGTTTTGTACCGCCGCTGGCGGGGGTGCCG
>NW_008796110.1:1854051-1904625 GCF_000699145.1 Aptenodytes forsteri
CTGAACCCAGCTGTGCCGGCTGGGGAACGGGAGTCTGGTGGGAAGAGGGTAAAATGAAAACAAAAACAACAGAGAAAGCTCTCCTAGGCTGCCTGGGAAAATCTCCTTGATTATCACTTGCCAGACCAGAGGTGAAACCAACTCTGAAGATGTTAATATTGATGGGCTTTATTCAGCTGTGAGACCAGGCAAGGGCAGAGGAAAATATTTGATGCTGTTTCCTTTTTAAAAATTGTAAGCTTCTATTAGTCTTACCCTGGCAGAAGGACCTGTGGTGGTTTTTAGCAGAGTAGCTTGTTTGGAAAATGGATATTTGCAGGGTAGAAGTGAAGGCAGGTGCTGTGGGGTATTTGAAAAGAGGCTGATCAGACTGAGTGGAGATATTTCTCTCATGGTGCACTAGGAAGAAATAGTTCCTGTAAACGAGATGCTGAGGGTGACTCGCCTTGAAGTCCTGATTATTGTATAAAGGTTACCTCTGTGGCAGGGGCACAGCAAATCATTACAGAAGAGCTGAGGTAGATAAGACTATTTACATCAGTGAAGAATTCTGCAAGTTAGGAGTTGGGATGTCAAGGCCTGTGGTTTTCCAAATTCCCTTCTGTTGTCAGCAAAACCCATTAATCTTCTGTATGTGTCAGGTTACTGTATGCAGGTGGCAACTCTTTACCTGCTCTGTGTGGAAATTCAGCTATTTGTTCATCGCTGAATGCTGTGCAGGAGAAAGAGGCAACTTTTATGAACACTAAAATTAATGTTAGCAAGATAATTCTTATTTGATAGTTCAGAAGTAACATATCAAAAGGTCAAAATAATCACAGTTTTGCAATTTTTTTTTTTTCTCCTTAGAACTTCATAATGGAAGATGCTGTTATTTTGTTTTCATTCAGTAAAACCAGATCAGTTTTGCATTGACTGGACAATCTGACTTTTTGTGAAAGCAGAAATGGGTTTTCACCCAAAACCTCCTCTTTTTCTAGTTCACAGAATATTGGTTTTATTTTATTTTAGTGCAGTTCCAACTGTGCTTTAAATGCAATGACAAATGAATTTTTTGGCCTCAAACAAAATTTTAAATACTTTTTCTCAGATTCCACCCTCCCCACTAAATAGGTTTTTTCTGTCTCTCAGTAAAGGGTTCATGTGTGTCTGGCTGGCAACATCAATTAAAAAATGTTCCATGAAGTTCAGTGCACATTTTTTCCTGCTTATGCTGCGGAGAGTACTCCTTGCTCCTGCGGCTGTCTGTAATCGTGAGATTTTTTTAAACAGTATTTCCAGGTGAACATATTGAATCTTTCTATATGGTATCAGCCACGACTTCAGTGCCAGCTGAAGATGGCTCTTTCAGGAACCTTGTTACCAAAATACAGACATTGCCTATATTCATTTAAATATTTATCTGTTACTCTCATCTCATTATTTAGACCTTTGCATTAACATAAAGAACTCCTGTAACGAGCCTGTCTCTCAGTGCAATGAGTCTGTGGTTGGAATAGTGACCAGTCCAGGCACATGCTGACGCACTGACTCTGGCAACGTGGTACCAAAGTACCCATCCTTGAGCACCACATATCTCATAAAGCTGAATGATTTTATGAAGGAAGTAATTTCAGAACCAGACACTACATGCAGAAGTTTCCATGTCCCCTGTCTTGCAGTACCCCGCCTCCTTAGGTTTAAAAATAAGTATATATTCTAGCAGAACAAGTGGAGATTTGTGCTAAAATGCTGACTTTAAAAATAGCAATATGTTCTGATAATGCCAGATATATTTGATGAATTAAACCCAAGAGAAGCATGTATTCTGAAGTGACTGGAAGAGAGGCTTTGTGGTGCACTTACTCTTGGACTGTGCTGGGGAAATGTGTGAATTTCTTCTCTGAAGTCATGTTTCCAGTGAACACCAACTACTACAGTGGGGAATCTGGCAAATCGAGAATATATTTGCATTAATTCAAACTTTTATGGTCAATTGGAAAAGGACAGCATTGTACTTCGAGTGAAATCTCTGCACATGAAGAAAGTTCATTCAGGCTTTATAGCCCAGAGGCCCACGCTTTTTCACTAAAATTCATTGATAAAAATGGAATTCATTTAGATCAGATGCTTTCTGCTTAGCTACACAGGCTTACAACATTCTGTAAAAGTTAATATTAATCAATATGTGAAAAGCAGTATGGCATGAATAAATTAGGCAGTGTAATAGAAGCTTTTATTTCTTGGGTAACGTAAAAAAAGACTGAAAGGTCTTAAATTTTTAAAAAGAACATTTTAAAATTTTATTTCTGTTTTATAGACAAGCTGTGGACACTTGCGGCAAAGAAACATACTTTTTCAGGCAGACATGAAAGCTGAGGCAGAGCAATTAATGCTTATGTAGACTATAATGTTGAAAAACAATTATTATCAATTCATTTGACTTTCAGTCAGTTCCAGATAAGGTATTGGACTGAGGATATTGGGTTCACTGTAGCTTCTCCACTGTTGTTGGAATTTGGGTTGCAATAGCTGAATTCATCACTATTTGTGCAAAGACTGACAGTTGCTTTAATTTCTGGGCATTCTTTGGCTGTAAGGAATTGACCTGAGGCTGAGCAAGAGAAAAAGTAGCATTTCTTTCCTTCGTGAATATTTTCACTTTTTCAGTGGTGCTTTCTTGTTCTCCGTACAGTGTTAAATAAGAGCAGTCTTATCTTTTACTGCCTCAGAGAATTGCTCCCTGTGTGGGTTGTACATACATGCATAGACTAATGAGTTGCTTGTTCATTGTGGAACCAGAAAGGAAATTGCCTCTGTGTCTATTTTAGGTGTAGCTACAACTTTTACTCTTTATTATTTTGGACCCTTAACTGTGTTTTTCTACTAAAGCAATCAAGACAACAGACAGTTGTGGCTAGTTAATAGTTAATACAATCTTTTCTCTATAGCGTGGGCCATATAACAAACATCCCATGGGGCTGGATCAACTCACACTTGACGTTAGTCAAGTTCCTCTGTTTGTGACTGAGTCTGAGTTCGGCTCATGGGGCTGAAACTTGGTCAGATTTGTAAACTATGTGCCCAAAAGGAGCCAAAGGAGAATGATGGGATTATCACATAAACCAGCACAGATTTTCTTTCGTTTAGATTCAACCCTGAGTCAAATTCAAGCAAAACTAAATGTTAAAAGGCACTGAAAGTCTTGTGTGCTGCTGTTCTCAGTTGCAGTGATTTTATTCACACCCATTAAACATGTTTCATTTTCAAGTCACTACTCTGTTACCAAATCACAGTGAGATACCTTCACATTCAATAGAAGACTTTCCATCGTGAATCTTTTTCTCAGGTCTTCAAATAGCCACCATTTAAAAACTCTTCTTCAGCTTTTGAGAGCTTAGTATTATCTTTTGGGGAAAAACTTGTAATAAAATAAATGTAAGAAGAGGATTATCAATTTAAAGCATTACCAAACCACATTTTGAGTTTTGTTACCACATAATATATAAAAATCTTGTGGAAAATAATTCAAAATGTCTTTGGCAAACAGTATAGTTGTCTATAACTGTCTTCTAATTTTGTCTGTAACTGCCTTCTAATTTGATCATATTTTTGGTAGGAACTAGTCAAATCACTAGAGGCAAAGTACATATCTACAGATGAGCCTGTTGCCTGGATTTTCTGTATAGGCAGTGAGGTAGGCACTTGTTCAATGTGATCAATTTCATCATAAATAAAACTTTTTAAAAGAAAAAGTTCAGGTGAATTACACCCTAGGGTGTCCACTGCTCTCCGTAGCCTGCTGTAACAGGCTTGAGAGACTGGCTCAGATGCAGTTGCCCACAGTGTGCCTATCTAGTATTACATAAAATAATTCAATGTCTTTGGCAAACAGTATAGTTGTCTATAACTGTCTTCTAATTTTGTCTGTAACTGCCCCCTAATTTGATAAAATTTTGAGTTATATATAAAAATATATATATATATATATAAAATATATATATATATAAAAAGTTGATATATAAAAATCTTGTGGAAAATAATTCAAAATGTCTTTGGCAAACAGTATAGTTGTCTATAACTGTCTTCTAATTTTGTCTGTAACTGCCTTCTAATTTGATCATATTTTTGGTAGGAACTAGTCAAATCACTAGAGGCAAAGTACATATCTACAGATGAGCCTGTTGCCTGGATTTTCTGTATAGGCAGTGAGGTAGGCACTTGTTCAATGTGATCAATTTCATAATAAATAAAACTTTTTAAAAGAAAAAGTTCAGGTGAATTACACCCTAGGGTGTCCACTGCTCTCCGTAGCCTGTAACAGGTGCCTTGAGAGACTGGCTCAGATGCAGTTGCCCACAGTGTGCCTATCTAGTATTACATAAAATTAATGCTCTCTCTCTTCCCCTCAGAAGTCTAAAAATTTATTCAGGCATGTGTAATTTTGTTAAATATTGAAATAAATAAATGCCACTCATTTGAGAATTAAAGTGGGGGCAATTTGGAGATATTTAGAACAGTCTGTCAGGTGTTTAGATATGTAGGCTGCAATCCTGATCTCGTTAAAACCAGTGGGACTTCTCCAGATGTCACTGGGGGCACAACATTGTTCCTATTTAATGTGGTCCAAATGCAAGCAGAGAATAGAGACCTTGTTCATGTTGGACCTCGGTTCAAATAAAATGTCGGAAAAGGAATACTGGACGTTCAGCTGGTTTCCTAACAGAATACATTGTGCTCTTTTTGCTTAAGAAATCAGCTACCTTTTCATAAAAGTAATTTAGTGTTAGAAATTATCTGGAAGGCATTTTAGATATATAGTAAGCCCAGAAAAAAAAGTGAAAACCACTGGAGAAATAATCAGTTTAATATCCAAATGAATTGAATGTGCTTGCTCTGCAGCGGCTGAAGAGCGTACTTAAATTCAGGAGCCCTGATTACTCCATTGTCATAAATGGAACCTCTCTGCGAGTGAGAGTGTAAGTAGTTACTGCAATTCTGTAGGCTAGAGCAGAATGATACAGCAAAACAGAAAATACAATGTGTTACGGATCAACTCTGTGTCTGGGTGTCATGCAATGTGAAGGTAAATACGAATTACTGGTTGGAATCTGAACACCAAGATAAGTTTAGTTCCCCTGAGTTGCCTTTTGCTCTGCTGGTATCATCAGTTTCCCAGCTTGTAGTACAGTGCAGCTAGGTGTTCAAATTCACAGAAGGCCAAGAATTACTCCCTTACAGAATATCAAAAGTAAAACCTAGGTGATGTAACTCATATTCAAAATAAATATACTGTGTGACAGGTATAAAACTACTGAACTAAATGGTATTTCTCACAGTTTTTTTTTTTTCTTTTTTTCCAGAAGTACCTCAGCTGCAGGGCAAAATACAAGGACATAAGCTACTGACCTCCTTTTAGCACAAGGACCAGACATGCTACCCTACACTTCACCATCAATTAAGAACAATTGAAAACCACCTCTCAGAAAAGCTGATCAACCCATGACATCAGTGGACATTTTTTGTAAAACACATTTTATGTACTTCTGCTGAGATCCTTTTTCTACCTACCGCATGGTTCTATATTACTTACTGGGCACTGATGGTAGCCTCCAGAAAGTGCAGCTTCAAATGGTCAACCTCATCCTTTAGCAAGAAGAAAATCTGGATACTGGATAACAGCAACGTCTTCAGAGAAAATGGTATACGAAGGAAAACGATTAGTTTCCTGCCATTGTTTCTTCCTGTTAACAGCCAAATTCTACTGGATACTCACTTTGATGCAAAGAACTCATGGCCAGGAATATGCCCACTCCATCCGACTGGATGGGGACATCATCTTGGGAGGACTGTTCCCTGTTCATGCAAAAGGCGATAGAGGGGTGCCTTGTGGGGAGCTCAAGAAGGAGAAAGGGATCCACAGACTAGAGGCAATGCTGTATGCAATCGATCAGATTAATAAAGACCCTGATCTTCTTGCCAATATCACCTTAGGTGTCCGGATCCTTGACACGTGTTCCAGGGACACTTATGCATTGGAGCAGTCCTTAACATTTGTGCAAGCGTTGATAGAAAAAGATGGTTCAGACGTGAAGTGTGCTAATGGTGACCCACCTATTTTCACTAAGCCAGACAAGATATCAGGTGTGATAGGTGCTGCAGCAAGTTCTGTGTCCATTATGGTCGCAAATATTTTAAGACTTTTTAAGGTAAGGAACATTTTCTACCTTTCTTTTAAATTTCAAGCACAATGAAATAAGTGAGGTGACTGTGTTGTTTTATCTTCAAAAAAGAAAGGACTTTTTCAGATTCAGAAATCTGAAATGAGTGGTTTGCCCTTTCAAAGCAAAGGAAAAAAAAAAAGGAATAATTGCAGACCCTAATTTAAAATGCCAAATGCCTCTTTTGAAGTTCTGAGCAACCAGAGCACATTTTAATTCTTTAGGGATTTGTATCCTTCTTTTTTTACTACTCATATTTGCTCCATATTGAGCGTTTATGCTCCTCAAGTCTAGGTTGAGATTGATTTCCCAAATTTCCAGGAGAATGAAATATAAGGCTTAAACACAAATCCATTTGTAGGAGGACCAGATAATTTCCCTAAATAGGAAGATATGCCAGTAGTAATCTAGTGCTATTGATGTGCATGTCTAGCCAAATGAAGTGGACTGAAATATCTTTGATTTCCTTGAAATCTAACCTCCTCCATGTTTTTTACAAGGTGATTTTTTTTTCCCAGCCTTTGTTATCACTTTGTAAGAGATTACTTTTGGACAACAGTTCTACTGGCATTTCCTTCCATGTACTTTATTAAACTCTGGTGTTATAAATAATGGAAAAGTAAATCTGCCACTTTTAAACTTGCTAAGTTAGATGGGAAGATGAGCACATTTTAATCAATCAACTTAGCTGGAACAGATCAGGCAGCAGACATTTAATTTTTAATCCTGTGCAATGGCAAACAGATGATGGTAAGTTGAACACTTTTTTCTACACACAGAACGACTGTAACTTTTGTCTGAATCTATTGCTGTTCTACCGCCCACTGTTATTCAGACACGTTCCTTCCGTTCAGAAATCTTGCCTTATGTCCTACAACTTCACAACCACCAAAGACCACTTAAAGACCATTTCTTTGACTTTGGTGGAGAAGATTCTGGTAATGTTAAATACTGCTGTTATATATTTTGAAAGTGTTGCACTTGTTTTCTGATTGTTGTAACTGAGAGATTGATTAGAAGTAAGGAAAGATTGGCTTATTTTTTGAAGGTTTCTCAAATTGGCAAAGAGTGTTTTGGTCATTTAAAAGGGGGTTTTTGTCGTCCCCTCTGGTTCTCCCATGAAGGGCATAATGATGGATTTACAGTTCAGTGGAGGAGCAAAGTGTCTGCTGGGTTGTGGTCAGGTGTTCATTACAGTCTCAAAACTGATCCCTAGCTGCACTTACTGCACAGGTTTGAGAGTAGTGGACTTGTTCGAGCCATATGTTTTGCTTGTGAAAATCAAGTGCACAAAACTGAGCTAAGACTTAAAAATGTTCTATATGGAGAGCACCTCTGGAGACGTGCCTGGTGGGGGAGGAACAATCACGCATGTTGCGGGAGGTGTCTATTTTTAATTTCACGTCCTTTTTTGAAGTTGTGTTACCCTATTAAATAATGCATAGTTCTGAAGTAATGATAGATGGAACGGTCACTTTAATATCCATCATAATGCAGGGCCACGTCGACTACGACTTACACCCAGTTTTGAGTTGAATACAGTGCCGTAGACTGATTTAAGAAACAAAGCCTTGTAAGACATGCATTAACGGTGAATTAAGAGCAGCAAGAAGGAAAGAGGCCTATGAATTGTCTAAGATAGTGGCAATTTGTCTTCTGAAACCATGACAGCTACCTCCTGATTTCCATTATGCAATAAGATTGCAAATAACGTTCTACTGCAGTCTTAATCAATAGAGGGTCACGTGACATCCCCTCTGGGGAAAGATCTTATTTACCCATTTAATTGATGTAACACAGCTGCTGGCAAAAGGAGGAGACATCTCTTTTAGTTTTAATTGCAGATCCTGCACAAATATTCTTATTAATGTAAAAAATGACAAATTATACCCTTTAATGTCTGATGTTGGATCTGCGTCTGAAGTCTGTTTTTACACCTTCCTCTCAGAAGTAGATCTGTTATCTCTGCATGAGTAAAGGTTTCTGGATAAGGCCCTTAGTTAGCAGCATTATAGAAACCGTTCACAATGGTTATAGTCAAGAGGATTAGGAAATTAAGGGTCATTTGCCAGAAATATAGAAGTATAATCCAGTTTGGGTTGTACTCAGACCAAAGACATGGGCTGAGATTCTCAGCTGATGCATCCCCACGGCTCTGCAGCTGAGGACCAGGACTTTGGTCCATGCTCACAAAGGCTCCAGGTATGAAATTGTGTTCACTGTATCTTGATATATGTCAAGGCTGGGCACTCAGCTGGTGTAAATGCCTGTACTTTCACTGAAGTCAGTGATCACCATCATGCAAATGCCTGTTTACATTATATCGAGGATGGGTGTGATTCATCCATATTGCTGTCTAACAGTTCTGTTCAGCAAGTTGAACATGTAATTTGAAGTTCAGTATTGCTTTAATATCTACTCTGAAGCTCCTAAATGTCAGGACTACATATTTTTTGAGAACATTGTTATCCAGTGAAATTTTAATCTGTAATGAAATTGTGAGAAATATATTATATCACTCAATGTGAATACACAAACAAAGATAGCCTGAGAAAGTATGCTTCACAGCTTGGATTTTCATGGTGCTATTTTTCTTTTTCTTGCCTTTTTTTTTTCTTTCTTTATTGATTTTACAACATAAAACATACAGGTCAATAGTCCTATCTGATGATCTGGTGGATAGCATAAACTGATTGATAGTCATGGTATCCCTTTATCTAAGTATTTTCATGAGAAGAGGGGAAGGAGAGCAACACAGAAAATGACCTTAACCTATAGCGTTTCTCCTGGTCAAACGGCTCACCTTGAATTCTTCTCTGTCCTTTCTCCTTTTGTGAATTTCCAGGCGCATCACTGCTTAGCAGGTGATTTTCTGCCCTTAGTAGGTCTAAAACATTAAGGTCCAAATTTGGACAGCCTAATTTCACCTGTTGATGGTTTTAGACCCTTCAGAGGCACTTTACAAACAGGAAATACTTGTTCAAGGAATTAACTGTTTGAAAGTGGACCTGTTTTTCCTTGATTATCATAAGGAGGTTGCTTTTTGCCTTATGTTACTCTGGTCCTTGATGCAAAAAAGATTGTGTGAAACAGTTGCTTATTAAGCTTTCAGAACGTGGAGGTGGTCTTGCTGCAAATATAGTGGAAGAAGGAGAGGACCTTCAGAGGGGAGCACAGAAGGACTGTGCTAGGTAGTAACACAGTAGCTACCCACTTAAACAGTTTTTCGTGGACCTCAGGACAGATTGTCCCCACTTGAAGTTGCTGGCTCATCATTTTAAGTTGTTTTTATCAGAGAACATCAGGAGTGGGCTGCCTCACAAGGGAAATTGAGACAGAAGGCAAGGGGTCAGCAAGGCAAGAAATGCAGTTGTCTCACAGCCTCACCTGAATGAGAAGAACAAAACAGGTCTGTCCGTGTAACCAGGTTCAGCCAACAGTCCAGTGATTGCCAGACAAGTCCATAGTAATGAGTTAGGTCCAAGGTCAGCCAGGAAGTCAGGTCAGCAAGGCAAGGCTGGGGTCAGCAAGGCAAGGTTGGGGTCAGCAAGGCAAGGTCATGGTCAGCAAGGTATGAGGCAAGCAGCATATCTCAAGCAGCAGCCAAGGGCGAGGGCCAGAGCTGAAATGCAGCTGCCCAGCAAAGAAGGTGGACAGAGGTCCAGATGAGGTTTCTTGTTGCTTTTCCTCACAACTTAGCTGTTTTCCTGGGCTGATCCAGGGTCACATATCTGCGCCATATTGGAGATGACCTTGAACACACGGAGCCAAATCCAGGGCTGGGGAAGGGAGGGTGTTGCAGGACCTGTTGGTGCATTCAGAGCCTTGACAGTTTTTTAGCATTTCCTATGGTAATGACTGTAGAAATAGGGCAGACAGGAATGGGCCAGCCTCTTTCCTTTCTTCTGGTGCACTAGGAGCTGCTCTTTCCTCTGGGTAACAGAAAGTGACATTGTTTGGTGTTTGGTTTTTTTTCAGTCTGGAAATCCTGCTGCCAAGTTGGTTTCTGTTTGGCTGGTAGGATCTATGAGGGGCTGGCTGTCTCAGTTGGCCAGCGCTCACTAGCACAAAGGCAACCTTTCTATTGACTTGATCAGGCAAAAGCTTATTCTTACACCCTTCCTTGGCTTTGTCTCATTGAAATTTTGGCTTCCTGTAGGGTGCTCAGGCACGGCCGGGTGGTATCCTTTAGCTGCTTTGTGTGATGCTTACAAGCATCTGGGCTGTTCCCAGTCCCTCAAAACTTGTCCTGGAGGCAACAAGAAACTCTGTAACTTAGCTTACTTCATGTGTTATGTTCCCTGTATTCAAAGCTTCTACTTGTTTAATGTCTGAATAACTCATGTCAATGGTTAAAAACTGCTGAAAAAAGAGAGGCATTTATTTATGCTAGTGTCCTCCCATCTAAAAACCTCACACTGTTTCTGAGCTCCTTGGTATGCTCCATCTGTCACCTTCACACATCTTCTAGCCAATGTCACACTAGAAGCAGCCTAGGGATGATGGTTTGCATGTGAATTGAGATGGGGGCCAGTATGCTTGGTGAATTGTGACCTTAAGCTTTTATGTATATATTTATGTACATGCATATAAAGCCAAAATATTCATCAACAGTTTTATTTGTTTCCTTGCCTTGCCTTTTGCCTTGCTTTGCCTTGCCTTGCCTTCTGTTTTCTCCTCTTTTCCCAAGACTAAATGACTTATTTCCTCTTTTTGGTCAAATTCCCTTCTTGCTGCATCACTGTAATCCACTTTAATAGCTGCTGTCTGGAGGGACTAATATTCACTTCATGCGCATTTGCCTTATACATTTCATACACATTTACCTCTTCAGAAGTACAAGTACAAATGACATTATGGAGTTACTCTTTCAACTTTATGTGCAACCATCCAAAATGCAAGGGATAGTTTCTTTCAGTAAATCTAGAAGTGAATATATTCGTTTCCTCAGCATTTTGTTTATTTGCTTTGGTTGTTTCCTTGCCTCATTTTGGGTTTTAGCGTATATCTTTGGCTGGTAGCCTTGTGCAGCTACCAGGGCTGTAACTGGATGATGCTTTTTTTTAGGTTTGGTTGCAGGTCTTTTTACGTTTGGCTGCCATTCGGCGCTCTTGCTTCCTTGTGTTCCAGACCTGCACAAAACATCAGACAGGTGTCCCAGAAACGAGGGAATTACCATTGTACAGAGGCTAACCTCACTGAATTTCATAAATACAGGGCTATGTATTTAATTGTGGCAATAGGGTGCACCTCATGATTGAAGGGAATATGATGTAAATAAAATGTAATAACATTTTACCACATAATTTCAGAGCGTACATACATACTTTTGTGAGGCAACCTGAACCATACACAGGTCCTTATTCTATATCTACAGAAATTTTTGCACCTCATAAGCATTACTGACTTCAGAGGCTCTAGGGGGATGCAGGAGTCAGTCTGTTCCATGTCTGACTGCAGAGCCTTTCCATAATGGAAGAGCTTTACCATATACTTTATAAAAAGTGAAGAACAGGCTCAAGAATTTTACCCAACATACTGGCATTCATTAATAAAAAGTGTGCTGCACTGATTAAAATATATTAATTTTCTGTTCACTGTCACACTACATTTGTCAATAACATTTTCTGCTGCATAGCATTTGAAATTTGAAATAGAATGATTTTTTTTTGTGGTTAAAAAAAATGTGGAAAATCTTGTGAAGTGTGAAGAAAAATTGCTGTTAGTAGAGAGAAGACGACTGAAACATTTTGAAATCAGCTCTTAAGATGAACAGATTTGTTTTACTTTTGTTCTAGATAATATTTTCACTTTCTGAATCATTTTTAATTATAAAAGGAAACCATTGCCAATACATCCCATTTAATTTTATGGTGTTTTTTGTAGCTTATTACAAGCACATATCTGTTTAGCGCCTGAACATCTTGTCTTGTTATTGGCTGCAAAATACCATTATAATAATTCAATTTTTTCTGTTTTTTTCATAATTCAGTTTATTTTACATAGAAACAACATTCATATCTCTATATTTCCATGGTAGTAGATACCTGATTATGCAAAAACCCCTTTAAATTCAACCGTGATTCTTCTGTCAGTACTAGGTTAAATGTGTTATGGTCAAGAGAGGCAAACGCCAGGTCAACATCAAGATAAAATTATAGGTGCAACAGTGACTTTACAAGTATCAATAATGAAACAGTTGGGAAACTTTTTAGTTGCAGACAGAGAAAATAATAGGTTTTCAGATTCTGTGAAAACTGCGAGGACTGATTAGCATCAAATTTTATTTCTGCTAAGCTGCTTGAGGCAATGGAGTACAAAAGCAACTTGATGCATTCATTTAGCATTTTACAGTATATTAGTTCCTTAAATATTCCTCTAAAGATTTAATATTTTTAGTCTTCTCCCATTCCTGGATGGAGCTATAACTAGCGGTTAGAGCAAAGGGGCATTCTGGTTTTCTGTATTATTTTCCATGTTTGTCATTGGCTTGCTACAAGGGTTGAGAAGCATCTCTTGTCCTTTTTGTGCTTCTCTTTTGTCATTTTGATTTGCTTGTATTTAACCGTTTCACAGGAACAATCAGAAGCTTGATTAATGTTTGTTAAATGGTTTGAGATGTTTCCCCTGTCTTTGTAGGCAAGTTGAAGCTGTCTAAAATGTTGAGGTTTTTATGTCATTCCATAACCACAGTATGTAAGCACCTTACAAAGAGAGTGTAACTATTAAAGGCCAACGGTTTGATTTTCTTTCTACTTCCCCAAGGGCAGTTGGGACTATATATATATATACACACACACATCTTTCCCTCACATGAAGGAAACTGCATATGTGGAGAGAATTATTTCACCCTTTCATGGCTGAAGTTTTGCTGAGTTCCTACCACCATATTAGGGTTGTTTGTATGTGACAGAGGCTGCTGAGTTATTTGTTAAATATTACCTATATTAATATAGATATCAGTCATAATTTCACAAATGAGAAGACGAAAAGGCTGAGAGGAGTCTAGCAGTTCAGCATGGGCTAACTTACACACAGAAACACAAACTCTGCAGTGGGCTTTTTTAAAGATCTTGTGTTAATAGGAGGCATTTTTTACATCTCTGCTAGTAAACAAAATATACCTGGCATAGTTCTCTGGCAACGAGGCCCTCTGACACAGACAATCCACATCTGTATCATAAAGTCCTCTATTCCCCCAAATCATGGGGCTGCATGCAAACTGCTGGGAGGGAATGATTCCTGACCCATGCTGACTTCTGAAGCCTGTCTGAAAATTGTGACTGCTGGCTGGCACAGGTCGTGGCTGAGCTATGGACCATCCTGACAGTCTAGCAGTGGAGGCAGCTGAGCTGGTGCTGAGGGATGTGCTCTGAAATTATGTGATTTACCAGCATAGACGTCACTGCTGATTTCTCAGGACAGAGCTCCTCTGCTCCTATGTCACACTGAAGGGAAGCCAAGGCACTGCAAGGATCATTGATGCTGTTTCAGTGTTTTAGTACAGCAATGTTAGTTTTATTAGCTATGATGAGAACTAAATTAAGACTTTTTTTTCCCCTGGTGGATAATAGTTTCAGTACAGTGACAGCTATGCAATATGAATAGTTCTGCATTCTGACTGTCATCAGAAACCAGGCACTATTGTGTGTTACAGCCAACTGGTAGATTTTGTGGGTTTGTGTATTTCCATCTTCATTATTTTCCCTAAAGCACATTGTGCTTTTAGGATTAAACTGGTTTAGAGTGCTTAAATGTATATCCTGTGTTTGCTAGCATTTATCAGAGAAAAATAGTCATCCAAACAAAAGTCTTACTGAAGGACACTAATTCCACATGAATGAATTAAATAGCCAAGAGCAAAATGCTCCTCTGGGCTGGGATCTTCTTATGCTCCCAGATCAGAAAAGCAAGATATTATGTCCCCTATCCTTCTGACAGGACAATTAAGCATTTAAGTGAGGTTTTAAATTAGGAGACCGTTTGCCCTTGGCTGCCTGTGTCCTCAATAGAGAGAGTAAAATGCTTTCAGAGGGGGACTGGATCAGGTCTATGAGTGTGGATGCATCTTTCACGTTTACAGAAAGATGATGGGTTGATCCATGCTTGCACTTTCACCAGACAGAACCTCTTTTCGCTGGAAGGTTTTGGAAGCCTTGCATGCAAGTCATAGGTGGCTCTGAACACATTTATAAGAAGATTTTAAACACCTGCAAGGGTGGTGCCAGTTTCTTAACTCCATCCTCACTTTCCTGTGGGAGGAATCTTATTAATCTTCTTTTCTCTTCCATTCCCCCCCCCGCTCTATTTCTCTCTCTTGTTGTCTTAAGAAAGCTACTTTTTGACCACTGTTCCCAATATTTTTCAAGTGAGTATTTCATTCCATAGCCTCCAGACAAATTTTTTTCAGACATGCCGAATAAGCAAGGCTCTGACTAGGTCTCAGTTTCTGTAGGTTGTGAGGGTGAGGGGGTCAGCAGGAGGAAGAGCTGGAGTTTGGGTGACTTATGAGTAAGGCCTATCTATGGGGATAACAGGAAATAAGGGAAATGCTTGTTGAGAGGTTGGGCCCTTAAGGGACAAGGGTCTCTCCTTTTCACCTCACTGTAGGATTTTGTGTCTGGCACTTCAGATAGATATCTGGCTCTAACTCTTCTCTGAAATAAATTATTTCTGATAGCAATGCTGAGATATGCCATGGTATTGCAAGAGCTCTTTTCCTATTGTATTTCTTTTATAGCTTGAGACTGTGGAACAGGAGCAAAAGTGATTTCTCTGAGCTGGAATAATTCATATTTCGAGTTTTGGCTTATGTTCTTTCATAGAAGGTGCCTCCAGCATTTAGTTGCGTAGCAGCAGTATTTGTAGAGGCAGAGTCAGGATCTTTATTCCTTCTTCAGTGGTACATTTATGCACATGGCTCTTCTATAAACTTAAAAGTAGCAAAAGGATGATAGCCCATTTTAGGTATCATTCTACAAAAAGCTCCTAACAACTTCCATTAGCTTTTTTACTTTGGTAGTGGTTCTGTCACATTTAAAATGCCGTTACAGTCTTCTTCCAGGCTGGGTAAAATTTTGTCAAGCAATTCCATTACATTATGTTAGCACTGATCCCCCACGGTGATTGTTACTCTTATTCAGATAAATTTTCTTTGTTTTTTGTTTGTAAAGTCCTTTCAAATGTTAAGGTCTTAGTGAAAAGTTATCACCACAGTTATATTTAGGCTATTGTTTAGAGAAACATTTCAAAGAAGATCTTGCACTAATTCTCCTGGCCTGACACTTCCAAAACAAAACCCAAGAAATGAGCTGCAGAAAGGGCTGGCTTTCTTGCCATTCTTATTTCTTCTTTTGGTGCCATGAGTATGCTTTGGTTTTATCAATAGTGCTGAAACACGGAAAGTCCCCTTCCAGAAGAGCTGACTACCTTGAGGGCTGTCACCTAGACAAGGACTCACCAGTCTAGAAGGTGTGCCGTATGAACGCAGATGAAGTCACAGGAGTTCTCAAGACTTGCCTATTTGGATGATATGTGAAAGGATTATTAAGTGAAGTGGAGCATGGGCTAAAATGTTGAAATGCACTGCTATAGAAGACAATACATACTGGCTAATACTAGAAAGGAGGGAATATATAATGGCTGTATGTGTGCTTTTGCACATGTATATTTGCTACGTTATTATATTATCATAAATTCATTGGCTGTGGACTATACAGTCAAAACAACCTTTCAAGAGAGCGCTGTGGGAGAAGAGAACATATCTTAGTAATCTAAGACAAGGAACTCACTTATCATTAGGAGCAGCACAAAAAATCCTGGGGATTCAGACTATGCTCATTGCTATGAAGTCCGGGACCAAACAAAAACATGTCCTGCAGAAAGAGACAAACAGGCTGGTATCATACACTGAATGTAAAATGTGAAGGCCTGGGAATCCCAAGACTGCAGAAGGCTTGCTGCAGGGGCAAGTCTTGTTTTCTGATTCAGATATCTGGCTTCTGCTGGATTCAGGAGCAGCAGATAAGTAGCATAAGTAACTACATTCTTCTGTAGCCAGCTGGATAGGACCTGCTTGTTGAAATCTGCTTACTCAAAAGGGAAATGGAGTCTGATTTTTGTGTCACTTTTAGTCTTGTTTAAATGAGGAAGAATCTCTGAGAGACCAATGTATTCCAGGGAAGACAGTGAATTATACCACTCTAAAACTGGATTTATCCAGAGGCAAATAATGTCCTGCGTCCATGCAATATTGCATCCCGTTGGTATTACTGTCAGTAGGCTTTCTATTCCAGCACAGGAGTTCAACAGGTGTGTGGCAAAAGCAGATGTGGGTCCTCAATTATTGCTTCATGATGTTTTCAGATATGATCATGGTGATGCTCTTTTGGCCTCAGTCTGCAAAGAGATATGGGTATGTTCAATTGGAAGAGAGATGGTTTGTTTCTGTGGGACAGCACTGATTTTGGGGGAGCTGGCAATCTGATCTCCACAGACATGTCTCTGCAGTGGCTTTTATAGTATGGACTAACTACAAACATAACACCCCAAATTCTACTCATAAAGAGGAGTTAGTAGAGCACAGACATGTATAGCTAGGATGTTGTTTCAGGAGGCAAAATATAGATTGACTACTAGAAAAAAATATTGCCAAGAGGTACACTGTTGTACATTGTCTAAAGGTTAATCCAGTTGTGTGGGATAGGAGAAATGCCAAATTTCCTAATTCCTAGCTTTCTGAAAATTAGAGTGGATAGAAGTATAAAAATATGCATTTTTGTATCATTGGGAAAATAATCTAGATAGCCAGTAGTAGCCAGTGTTCTCCACTCCTAACTTTGATGGTTCTGTTTGCGATCCTTTGCATAACAACACACAGTATTTAAGTTACCAGCTGCTATATTTACTTTCCAAAGTGTGAAGAAAATATGTATTGTCCTGAGGATTAAAGGGCTGATTCTCTTCGTGCTCAGTTCAGGCAGAACTGAAGTTTGTAATGAAAGTAAAAGCTATTAGAAAGCATGAAACTTGAGAGAAAAAAAATGCGTTTGTCATCTTTGTTGGACAGGATTTGATGATGCTCTTTGAAAGTTTAAGTGTAAACATTTATCTTATTAACCAGCATTTCTTTTTTTTTGCATGTTACAAACAATTCCACTTGCAATACCTAAATGCAGTTGGAGCTGTTGTTTCAGCCCACTGGGAACTGTTTTGCCAAATATCTTCTGAACAGCAAAAACTCATCATCTGTGAGCCAGTTCACATCTATAGTACCAACTGAACAGCATTTTGTAAAACTGTAAGGTATTTGACACAAGATGTACTGCGGAGAAAGAATAATATCTGTAGGACTAGTCGTGGGGACTGGAATATGAAAGGAGGGTAGCTGTGCTGTATACGGGAGCGTGAAAAGCTTGCAGTTGGAACAGATGCTGAGAGTGCCCTGTGACTCAAGGTATGATTTCCTGCTGTTCCTGCCAAGTTTCAAAGCTTGTTTTTTCCTTTTTTTCTCTCCTTATTTCTATTTTCAGGCTGAATAGCAAAGGACTTGTGCTTCAGGAATGAAGATTCACCATTCAAGTTACACTTATTTTATTGCGTCTTTGCATACGCATCAAATAATGTTTGATTCTGGCATGCAGGAGAGAATAAGAGTAAAGATGTAAAGAGCTGATGAAAACACAGGGTATTTTTGGGATGGGTCAAATAATCACTTGGCTCAATGGCAAGCTGCAAAGCTTTGTCTGAGTGTGACAGACTGCCCTTGCTGTGTGGTAGTGCCCGTTGAAGCCTTACATCCTTTGTCTTGCTTCACCACAGATTTTCTCTGTGACCTTGGGCAAGTCATGCAGAACCGAATCCTCAGCCTGTCGGCTGATGCCCATGGAGCTCAGTGCCCAAGTGACTCTGGAGGACTGAAGTCCAGGGTCCCCCACCCCTGCTTCCCTGGTTATAGCACTTCTGTGCCCAAAGGGATTTGTGAATATAAAGGCTCTCTGATAATCAGATATGAGAGTGAGGGGTGGGGGAATATAAGTACCTCAGATAGCTAGTTCTTAACGAGGGATTCCCTTGTATCCTCTTGCATAGTTCCCTCCCCTGGGTTTTGCTATGAAAGGGGATTATCCAACTCATTGTATGATTTAAATATGCAAGTCATCAGTCTCTGGAGCAAGTGGTGAAACCTGCCTGACCTGCAATCAGAGGCTCTACATCCCCCTTAGGAAACCATGACAGTCAAAGAGAGCCCCAGAGTTAGGAAAAAATATTTGGATTATTGCTCAGTAAAATTAAATTTGTTAAAACTCATCTCTGCAATCTATATTAGAATGATTGGGAAAAATGAATGTCTGCCATTGTTACGACAAAGCATGAAATTAAGTAGTGTAGGATAAAAGAAAATTAAGACAGGTGTGTGCAAATGTATGTTCTATTCGGCTGAGTGGATTTTTTTGTTCTTAAATGCTTGAGAAGAGTGACAGTCAAATCAGTTTTGTAAAAAACTTGCTAGCTGACAACTATTCCAGTTTATTTCTTGGTGTATCAGGAACCATTTTTTTTTGTTTCATTTTTCATGCTGATTTCATTAAAAGTTTGTTTGCTTATCTCTAGCTTGAATAAAAATCCCTATGAATAGTGCAACTTCTGGCAGCTGTGTGGCAATAACTGCCTCATCTATTTACCAGGATCAGGAGCTAAGAGGGCCTTCCACACCTTTTAGAAAAGGTGATTCCTATTTTTAAATTTTCTCCTTTTCATTTGTTTTTAATATACCCAAAGCATGAATGCAATATTGTGAGCAAAGCTCTGCAAATAATGAGTCAGCTTGACAGCTGAACTGAAAATAAACATTCATTTCAATCCGAACCAAAATGATCATGTTGAATTGGGATTTGGGGGCTTCTTTATTTGGTTGGGTTTTTTTGTTTTATTTTGTTGAGGAAAGCTGTCCAAAATGTTTTGTTTTGTGTTAAATGCTAACTTCTATTCCACGTGAAACAAAATATTTTATTTCTATTTTGAAAATTTTATAATTTAGAAAAAAGTGATAGGTTTTAAAGCCCATCTTGGGTACCATTCCTTAAGTGGTGGTGCCCCTTTTTTTATCACAGCGTGTTTACTCATGACTTACACAAGACTCTAGGACAAATCCTTCCTTTTGGATTCAGAGCAGGGAATCAAGTATAGTTTAGGAGATGGGACAGCTCAACCCCAGTCCCCACAACAACAGACAAAACTGCTTTACAGTAAAATTAAGAGTTCTGGTCACAGAGGGTGAGACCCCCGCAGAAGCGGGGACGCCAGGGCACTCTGTATAATTTAGCTTCCCTGAACTTCCACCCCGTGACTTTTCTTTCTGCCAGAACAGGCCTTATCCCTTGAATCTCTTGTGTGCAGGACTTTTCCTGGAGAGCTCTAATCTCAGAACTGTCAAAACTTTGTCAAAACAGGCCTGTAATTGTGCATCTGCTTCTTTGAAACCTCCTTCCCACTCTCCTCCCTCTGAACAGCTGTACGCAGGTTAACACTGCTGTTACCAGATGCTGTCTATTCACCGCTGATAAGCTTTCACAATGGGAACATTTTATTTTATCTATGCTAAAATTCATTAAATATTCATTAGAGCAATGATTTGAACTTACCTATCCCTGTTCCTTGCTGAATACTGGACTATACAGTGAATTACTCTCAGGCGGGTCCAATGGAAGCTTAATTGTTTTAGAAAACATGAACAGCTTCAGCAGGAGAGACTTTCATGTCCAAAAACCCTATAACTCAATGGTTAGTTGTTCCCAGCTGAGTACTCTAACCACCAGGCTATTAAGTATAATACAGGCAGCTACTACAGCCTCATTTTTCCTTTTGGAACATACTTGTGCATTGAGAGGATAAATTACCAAAAAATGACAGATACGTGGTGACAGAGACCAGAGCCAATGGAAAACCTTTAAAGAAGTCCTGCTGAATGCCATGGGGAGACCTAACAGTAAAGCGCATTTGAATACTGAAACATTCATTTAGATGCTTTAGCAATGGATTTCCAAGCTTTTGTCTTTAAAATGAAGTTTGAAAGTCTTGGCCAGAATGATAACACAAGATTTGTCTCACCGCCGTCTCCAGCTGCCTAGGTTAACATAGACCTCAAGGACAGACCCTTGTATTCATATGAATGGCTGAATCATCTCCCGTGAGTCTGAAGTGCAAGTGGACTTCTGGAAGTGTCTATGTATGTTCATCAATTGTAGACAAAGACCTAGTGACTTCCAAAGACTAGGAATTTCTAACCACCTACTGCTATACAGTACTGACCATCTCACTTCTGAACTGTCTAAATGCCAAGCAGGTCCTTCAGTGTCTAGGGCTGATATCTCTGCAGTGCAAAACCCTTGCCATGAGCTGTCCTATTTACATACTCTCATAACATTTAGATGGTTTCTGTCCTTAACATACAGGCTTGTAACTACTTTTGATTTTTTTACACATAGGGCTTTGTAGAAGGACTGTAGAGATTTTTATTTTGAATATAGAAAATTGGAAGACAATCCCACAGCAGCTATTGAGAGTGATATTTGTCATTCTTTCTTTCTTCAGGCTATTGTGGATAATAGGGATACAAGAAGAATGAAAGAAGAATAATAAAAAAGAAATAAATAATGTCATATTTTACTTTACAGCTCCTATTTGCAGCAGTGCTCCAGGCGCCCCCCTATAATACACTAAAGACCATTAAAATATTAAAGCACACAGAAAATGAACCAGAGAGTGATATTTGTCATTCTTTCTTTCTTCAGGCTATTGTGGATATTGTGGATACTATAGTTATTTAGGCAGACTGATATAATAGTAATAAATAATGTCATATTTTACTTTACAGCTCCTATTTGCAGCAGTGCTCCAGGCGCCCCCCTATAATACACTAAAGACCATTAAAATATTAAAGCACACAGAAAATGAACCATAAAACCAACATCAAATGGACAAATAAAATAAAATAATTGGACTATGACGGAAGCTTTTTTTTTTCAAATCTAACATACAAGTCTCTCTAAAGAGTTAAGTCTGTGGCATTTCTTAACTGAAGGCTCAGGATGTGGGGAGGGCTGGAGGAGGCAAGGGCAGCATGCAACTAAGATTTTCTGCAAGTCATAATGAAAGAGTACAGTAGTTATGACTTTAATTGGGATACTTTTCAGATCCACTGACTGAAAAAAATTGAGTTATGGAGTGAGATGTCAATATATATGAATCTCACTGATTTTACTAAAAACTTCTGTTGAAAAGATTAAGGGGAAAAAAGTTGTTAAGAAACATCATATACATATTTATTCCCACTTTGTACGAGCTGAATTCTGCACTCCCCGCACTGTACCACATGCCCAGGAGAACAGAAAATGATGGCAGGAGCCTGAGACCTGTAAGCAGGCAGTGCTCCGCAGCCCCAGCTGCTACCCCTGGGCAGTGCACCAGGGCGCCTGAGGACATGAGAAATGCAATACCACTAGATCAAAGTGGTTATACTTTTGGAGAAGTAGAGTTGTCCTGTGCCTCAGACCAGCTTGTGCATATACTATTAACACCAAATTTTATCTGGCAATGTATCAAATAGGGACTTTGCTTTGGTTTACAAAAACCAGCCATGTGTGGTCTTTGATATGCTGGAGCCAACAAGTTAAAAATCATCCATCCTGCCTGCAGTAGCAGGTTGTCCTTTGCACCAGGAAAGCCTGTGGCAGCTGACCATCGGCTTTGCAGGAGGGAGATCTCAGTATCGTGGGCCAAGTGTTCTCTCGTGGGCACAGGCTCAATTTCCATCCATAGCAATGAGAATGTCTGAAGCTGGTTTAAGGGCATTAAGTGACTCATGGAAATTTAGTGCAAAATGGTATGTGAAAGTTTCCTCTTCCTTTGGTTACTGCTGGAAACCATTCCAGAATGGTGTAAATTAAGAAGCATTTATTACTACCTTAGAAAAAAGTGAAAGAAATGCTTTGGTCTTTTCATCGCACAGACTAGTGTAGCACTTTGGTACGGCTGGTGATCATATGAGTGACTTGAAAATTCTCTCTAACAAGCACGTGAACAAACCTTGATAGTAATACTGCAAATTGCAAAATGCAGCTACAGGCTTGTCCTAGAAAAGCTTAACAGCTTTTAATGTATTTTTAAGCAAAGGATTATCAAGTAGGCACCAGTTAGGTAAAACCAGAAAGGAAAAGTTAGTAAAATTCTGCTGCTGGTAAGCACTTGTAAAACCAAAAGTGACATTACTTCCATATATCTTTGATCATTTTACAGTGCTACATGTGTTTTTTTGAAAATGATTTAACTTGCTGTAAATGGTGTCTGAACTGACCATCTATCACCGCACAGTTTGTCTGCAGTACTTACAAATCTAACACCCAGAACGACAAGTGTAATTACATGCTTCTGAAACATATGCTGTAATTTATGGATTTTAAGCAAGTATAAACAAGAGATCAAATCCTAGTGTAAGCAGTCATCCAAGAAACCATCTTGACATCTATTTCATTAAAACCTTTCTTTCAGTACGACAGACAGAACGTACCTGAGTAGCACTATCGGCACATCTGCAGATACTTGCCAATTATTGTGTGTTTGCAAAGCAAAGGATGAAGTACATGCATACAGTTAACACTTAATTTTCAGTTACATTTTGCACATGTAGTTATGTAGGCATTTATCATGCTCCCTTATTATTATTATTATTATTAATTTCCTACAGGAGATTAATATATGGGACTTAAATAGCAACAGCCCTTTTCACCTATTTATACTGTGTGTTAACATTCAATGTAATTTGAACTAGAAAACTGAGTAAAAAGGCTCAAGCCCTAGAGAGCTGGTGGTTTGTTGTGTTGAGATCCTGCTAGGAAGAGGAGCGCCTGGTGGTTTGTTGTCTTGAGATCCTGCTAGGAAGAGGAGCAGAAAAAACGAGTGAGGCTGGGCGTGCCGGGTGAGGTATCCCCAACACAGACTAGCAGAGCGGTGCTGTACTTGCTAGGCAAAGCTGCAGACGTGAGCACAGGAGCAGGCTGGGCACTCAGACTCCCAGCTGGGATCTTCCACACCCTGTGTCTTATCGCAGTACCTAGAAGGCAATGGGGTTGCTAATATTGTGTAGATTGTAAAATTGATTTTTATTTCCTGTTGTCAGCATTACCTCTGAGACTCTGTGTCTGCCTTATCCCTCCTGCTAAGCAGCGCTTTACTCCATGAACACGGCCAGGGAAATCTGAGAACTAGAATAAGCCAATATTTTGAAAAGGGAAAAAAAAAAAAAAAAGGCAATTCTGGCATCCAGTCCCTGCCAGGGGCAAAATAATGCAACAGCTGATATAAAATGGTATTAATGTAGAATGAAACTGTCAGGAATGCCAGCCCACATGGAGGGATGGAAAATAGGTCTTGGCAAATAAACCTGATTATCTTTTTAGCAAGATTTTGAGTTGTAAAGCTAATGGTGTTGACTCTTGTAAACCTCAGTACCACAAGTCATTCTGTGAGGTCCTGAGTTAACTTTAACCTTATCTTATTTAAAAAGACCATCATAAATATATCTATTTTTGAATTCAGTTCTTTACCTTAATACCAGCGGTAGCTTGGGGTTTATCTGGATAAACTTTTGCTCAGGAACGGGAAGGAAGGTTCATGGGGAAAAGTCCTCTGCTGAACTACTGCTGGTATTGCTCTTATGCCAATGCCTGATTCAGTGACGGAAATGTTTCCTCCCCACATTGACAGTGCTCCTCTACAGCCCCTCGGGACACTCCTTTCCTGATTATGAGCCAGAACCTAGGGGGTTGTTGCAGCCAGTTTTCCTTGAACATTTTTAACTATCCAGCTTGTTTCTAAGGTTTTCTTGGAATATCTGTGAGGCATAAACAGAGTACACTGGTGGGAGCTGAAATCTCTGTATTTGCCAGGAGGTCTCTGATGGCCTCCGAGAGAGGTGAGCAACATGGAGGGAGGGTGAGAGAGCTGCCTGTGAAAGGCGAGGAAATAAGACTGTGTCAGGGGAGGAAACCTACTGACAAATTACAGCAAGTTTGCATGGTCTCTTTAGCGAAGCAACTGGGAGAATGGGGTCGGTGAGTTCAACAAACAAGTGCTTCACTTCTGTTCGGGAGTGCAGTGAACAGACAGGCTCTGAAAATCATTAGAAGTGGTTGGTAACGTTGCAGTTTTCTCGCAGGGAAAGACAAGAAGTGTATGTTTCTTGTGTCTTTTTTGGGATATTTCTGGTCGTATAATCTGTCAGTTGTATTGTTAATCTACAGAAACTCCAAGCTCAAGCATTTGTTTTCAGGATGATAATAACCATTGAAAATGCTAACAGTTATCTCATATCATCTATGTAACTTACTCTTCCCCATGCACAGTAGTTTGCAGCCTCATTTATCAATGTCTCTCCTTCTCAAGTCTTAATGAAGAAATTAGACACCAAAAGTTCATTTTTTTTTATACTGTCATTATTTAAAAAAAATTAACTTTAAAGTCTGTGTCTGTTAACAGGCTGACTAAGAGCTTTTCTTCATCCCCTAACAGCAAGATAATGAAATTGGGGTGTTTTTTCATATATTGCATTGCATTTCTCATTTTACTTCTTTCCTTTGTTTGGTCATAAGCCCCAGAAACAACACACAAAAAAAATTAACTTTAAAGTCTGTATTTTATAACAGGCTGACTAAGAGCTTTTCTTCATCCCCTAACAGCAAGATAATGAAATTGGGGTGTTTTTTCATATATTGCATTGCATTTCTCATTTTACTTCTTTCCTTTGTTTGGTCATAAGCCCCAGAAACAACACACTCCTGCATCAGGCTCATTTGCCTCATTGGCAGGCTCCTCAGGCCCTTGTGCTGGCATTTTGCAGTTGCCTTAGGGGATGGCCTTGTGGTTAAGCTACAGGCGTACTGTCTGAGCTGCCTTGTCCTCTGTTCAACACACTGTTCATGCAAAGGTGCTCTTTACTCTGTACTATGCATTCGGTTGTGCTTACATTCCCGCTATCAGCTTAGCAAGCTGATACCAGTTGTATAATTTGAATTTATTGTTTTCCTGTTAGCTCAGTCACCCAAGCCATTTCGAGATACACACACCGAGCCAAAAGAAATGGGATTCGTGGGTCAAGATTATTCATGTTCTGTACAGTGCAATATAAAATCTTGTCTCTATAACTAAAAAAAAAACAAAACAATTGAGCAAATACTTACTTTATCCAGAAGTTGTTGCTAAAATTGTCCTGCAGGGAGCCTGATCAAAAACTTGGTAGTTTTTCATGAGATTAGGAGAATAGCTACCACTTAGTTTGTGCTTTGATCCTAATGATCAGTTGCAAATACAAGGTTGGGAAAGAATAGTCAGGAAGATTATTTGAAAATTTGTCTTGTGTCATAGAATATATTCTTGAAAGATCAGTGGGTAGAAGGCAAAATTGACAGAACATGGTAATGTTGGTACCCCTGCTATTTCAGCAGGAAGCTGAGGACAGAAGACACATCTCTTTCAGCCTGGAACCACCATGCGAGCAATACTAACTTACTACTGCAATATTGTGGCTTGCAGGGTCCTGAGCCAGAGGACTGTTTAAAAGATTAATCGGCTGGAAAGCATTCGTTACCTGAAATCTACCTCTGGTGCTTGACTTTCAGATCAAGTCTCGGCTTCTTTGCACTTGAAATGTCTTTTCAGGCTGGAAACAATCCATTTCCCCAAATACACAGAAAGTACGCTTGTTTATAACCAAACATGATATTATAAAGGATGGCATGAAATAGTGAGATACAAACTCCCATGCTTTATGTTTTCTTCACCACATCTTTCCACTGTCTTGAGCAGATGTACTAGTTTTCAGAAAGCTAGTTGCCCTGAGATTTTCTGCATTTATTGGATATATTCAGGAGTAGCATAGGTGCTATTCTTGAAAAAGCTATCAACATCTTTGATTGTTATTAATTTCACCTGGAAGGTTTCTGGTGTGTGCAGGGCCATGGGAAGATAGGATTGTTTGCAAAAATCATGGTCCCTCCACAACTTTCTTTTACAAGGGAAGGAGTATTATTAATGTTGCTGTCTTAGTCTGTTCCTGGTAAGATAATAATATCGGACCTTTTCTAGTACCATGAACTTTATTGGAACAAACAAATTTGCTTTGGGAATCCCTAGCTTTAGCAGAGCCTATTAATTATTCTTTAGTTATTCTCCTAAAAGCTGTTGGGTTTTAAAGTACTTTGCACCACTCTGGAATTGGCTGCACGGCAATCAAGCGTGGAGTAATTTGCTACCACACTCATTACTTTTTCAGCTCTTTGAGATCTTTCTCAGCTATACCTGTAGTATGCCTCGATATTACTTACTGCTTTTAAAAAGTACGTGAGACAAATCCTGGGTTCATCTGTACGTGCTAATATACAGGCCCCACTGCGAACGACAGCATGACACTGATCCTGTTCAGATCATCACCTTTTTTTTTTCAGAAAACTCAGTGGCACTGGTGTACGACAGACTTTTAAATCCCTTTTGTTCAGTTACAACAATGTTTACACTTTATGGTGAGATTTGATGGACTCATAAAGACCTCTGATAAACAGTGAGCATGGTGGGTAAAGAGGAGATCGGTTACAGACGATCATTCCTGTGTGCTGGGGGACCTGCTTTTGCTCTTGTGCAAGTGTTGGCAGTCAAAAATCTCCAGACACACTGCCTCAGACATGCAGCTAATTTTTTTTTGTTGAAAAATAAAAAAAAATAAAGAAGCTAGGAATTAAATTTGAATAAAAATTCAAATATATACTGTAGCAGCCATTCAAATCAACTATTGCATTGTTTACTAAGAAAAAGAAAAAAAACCTTCTACTTCATCCTTCTTGGTATTTCTGTTTAACTTTTTATTTGCAGGCATAAACCAAGAAAACACATAAGTCTCTTTTCCCGCATACCAACTTTCCTATCTCAGATTTTCTGTATGACTTTTAACTTTTGCTTGCTTTGTAGGACCCGTTTCAATAGCATGAGTAGCAGAACTTCACATGTGATTTATTTTTCCAAGTTTTAAAAATAAACCAAACAAAATACTATCTGCTCAGTTTGCTTATGGAAATTGATACATGAATGGAAAAAGGAGAAATTTCAATATATCCGACTAATAAATTAGCAGCCTGGGCTCCAGAGAGAAATGGAAAATTGCAGCATTAAATCAATTTTATGTGGTAACATACCAAAACAACAGATTGTTTGGGGTACTGGAGGTAACCACCTTTCCCTGGTAATATATGATTGTCAGTAACACTTAGCAACACGTTCTTCATCAAGTTTATAGTGAAAATTTCTGACAGTGGCAGGTGAAGAATTAGTTTTAAGGATGATGTCCTTCTGGTGGCTCATGCTGAGAATGATATTATTTATACTAACTGGCAAAATAGCCTGGCAGCACACAGGCAATTACCTCAATTTTATGTTTAGTGCTTTTCTCATAAATCTATGTAATGATGGCATCTCGGTTATGAGCTTACATTAACTTACTGGTTACAGTAATTGTATTGAAACAAGTAAATGTCCACTCTGTGATGAAGGTAGTACAGTTACAGTATTCCAAATAAATAATTGCTTGACATATATATGAGAAGAACAGATCAGGACTTTATGAAAGGAAACTTTAATTGCACAATTAAGCAAAGCTTAGGTAGTGATCTTTCCTGCGTATGTGTGAATTTGTTCTCCATAAGGATTTGGTCTCAAGAAGGCAAAGTGGACATTATACATTTATTTTCTCTGCCAGATTGTGTCCTCAAAACTGGTGTTTAAAGTCATTAATGGAGGTGAAATAAAATGCAGTATATGTCCCCTTGGTCTTGCCAAAAAAACTTTATTCCCCATAATAGCTTAGTCTGATGGGGAATAGCTGCATCATCTGATGCAAAGGCAGATCTGCTGTTTGTCGTGCTCTTTCCTGAGGCATTTGTTACTGACCACTGTCAAAGATAGACCATTGGTTTGACCCAACATGGTTTCTTTCTCATGTGCTACTGTAAGAGGAACTGCAGAGGTTTCTGTGGGTGATTTATGTTTGGTGTGAAGCTGGAATTTACAAAAGTGCATACCCAAAGTGTCAGGCCAAGTAATCACTGGAATCACACTTCAAGTACAAAAAACCTGCTTTGTCAGGTAATACATGTGTTGTTTTCTTATAACCTATGAAATCTTTCTTTGGGCATCCTGGTCAGATGGGAAACGGGTATCCTTGTATCCTTTCAAATATTCCTGTATCAGTTAATAAAGAGGAACTGTAGCTTGTGTTGTCTTAGGGGAAAAGTTAAGTTCCAAAAATATTTTCTCCTTCCATGAACATTAGAAATTCATCTTAATGTGCTGACCTTGGCTGTGCACATTTTAAACAGATCCATTAAGGTAAAAATAGCTTTTGAATTACCCAATTTGACAGACTACCTGACCTGCTAAGTACCTGCAAAAAGTTGATTCAGGTATTCTCTGTCCAGAGTGCTTTATTATCTGATGGCAACTGCTTGGGCCGAGCTGTCAATAGGCTTTAGCAGAAAACATTAGAAAAATTCAGAAAACATCAGTTTTAGGGCATTTGACCTACAATTCATGTATGCCAAAATCACTGCAAAATGAAGCAATGAAATCAGATTTGCCACAGGCAGGGACTGAGACAGACTACTTGAAGACCCTCTGGATTGACTTAAAAATAATGGTACTCATTTACTTGTGAGTAATTTTGAATAGATAGTTGCTGTGCTCTTGAGATAATTTGTGAGCATGGCATTTGAGGAATACTGCAGTTCATGGGGACTATCACTGGCAAAGGTTTGGAGTCCTGCACTTTTAATAAGCAAACACATTGGCAGCCAGAAAATAGCTACTCCCGCTGATATCCTCAGGTCCTTCTAACATCCCTTCTGATCTCACTGCTCTGTAATGTCCCTAGAAAGTTGCACTTACGAGTTGATTCAGTAAGGTCATTCGGCGTGGCTGGGAACGCTCTGTCATTGCCAAGGGTTATGCTATAAGGTGCTGGCAGCTCTGGAAATAGTGTGGGAGCCTCAGGTATTCAAAACATGTGAAAGGAGTTTGAAAGTACTTGCTTCCATCTCCTTTCAGCCTTACTGTTCATATGATGGCTTAGGAAAGGGCATAAGCCAAAGATGCTGCCTCTCTTTTAGAGGAATAGGAATTCATAGGGATTTCAGCTATCAATCAGATGAGTCCAGTACTGAAATTCTAGCTTTTACCACTCACTTGCTGAGTGGCAGCTGGCAGGAAAGGGTGAATGTCACGGGACCATGCTGAAGGATTTGGTCTGTATTTTCCAGGCAAGGTAGATTCAACTTATCAGAGGAGAGAGAAGATGGAAATGGTGACGTAGCTATAGCAGTAAAGAGAGAGGGAGCGAATTAAAATCCGCATATCTTAGAAACCAGAGGATTATTTTGGGTTTACTTCTGTCTGGTAGTAATAATAAAAATGATAATATTATAGTCCCAACATCAATGGGAGGAATGCCACTGTGATCCTTCAGCTAGTCAACCAGCATAGCTTAGAAATTAAACTTACTGACTGCTTTGACATCAGTAAATTTTTTTCCTTAAAGACTACCCTTCTGAAAATAGATTTATCTCTGCTAAGCAGAAAAGCAGATTCAATATCCCACAGCATTCAGAGATACTGTGAGGTTATTACTGTAACATGTTTATCCTTTCATCAAGGAATGTTATTCACTGAACTGTCTGGGCCTCTTCTTGTCAAAAGAATTTGTCTCTGAACTAGCAGCATAACAGGACTCCACAAGCTCTGCTTTATGCAATGACTGGTCCTTTCCCTGGTTTGTTTCTGTCTCAGATAAACCAGTTATGTTTCTCTCCCTAATCAAATGAAAAAGGACTTCCTCCCCTAGGAGATCCTTTCCCATAAAAGATCGCTTGGTTACCTTCAACCTTCCAGATTACTCAAATGGCTGGTTTACATCTGTATTACTGCATGTGATTTGAAAAGTTACCGCATTTTCTGCTGTTGATGTGCCTTGAGTCTGCTAATCTCACAAATGAAGTGGTTTTTAAAGCTTTTTTTTTTTTTTTAACAGTCATATGTTTACTTGACAGACACCAACCCAAAGACAAAGTCAATGGGAAGGTACGCTGAAGGCAAGTGTTCTTTGGCTTGGGTCAAGATTTTGTAGAAATAGGATAGGGAATAATAGTATGTGGTACTTAAATTCTTGTAAATCCCTCACATCCATTTTGGAGCTGCATTAAATTGCAATAGCATCATTATTACCTTTACCCTTGCCAACATGTCTGTGATGGCAGTAGCCCAAAATCCCACAGTGGAGACAGACAGTACTGAGAAACGCTAAGTAAAAAGTGAAATAAAAAGAGAGTATTGGCTGGAGCTGTGGTTGCCAAGGTGGAGAAGGGAAAGCCTTTGAGCTGGGGATGGCATTGAAAGATAAGCTGGTGGACCTTCACACATAAAAACTAAAGCAAGGAGTGTATTCCTTCCAAATAGCATCATTGCTTCCAGTTTTCAGATTGGTGAGATCCTCAGAAAAGATTTCAAGAGGAAAAAGTAGAGAATTGGAAGGCGTAGCTATGCAGTTTGACTCTCAGAGATGGCTCAGAGTCATACAAGGCTTTCCAGAAGAAAGTAAGGTAACTTGAAAACTAGATTAGAGAGAAAGGGAGCTAAAAAATAAATAAGAAGCAGATAAAATTAAATGTGACTTAAAAATAGCCAGGGGATTGAAGTCCTTTTTTAATATTGCTTTTAACAAGAAATGGAAAGAAAAGGAAGGCTAGGCAATTAGAAGACAATTGAGATTGTGTAACAACAGCTATTGATAAAATACAGATTTGGGAACACTTGGAAAATGTAAACAGAGGCAAATCAATCATTCCAGATGATTCTTAATCACCGAAACTCTCTGAGCATCTGACCACTTACAAAGACCTCTAGCAACTGGGATGGCACCAGAGACTCAAGAAAAGACAAGACATTACCCAGCTCCAGGACAGGAAAAAAAAGAGGGAAGAGTGATAACAGCAATTACTATCCAGTAAGGACAGCAAATTAGATATAAGCGTGCTATGTGATAAAGCTATAGAAAAGGACAGTGTGATTTCAGTATGTTTTCATGAAAGGATCACAACACAGAGGAAAGAGACAGCAGTTTATGTGAAACTTCTGTATAATTTTTCACCCATATTTTTTCTTCCTATCTTGACAAATTAGAGCAACATTTCAAAGGTGAACAACAGACATTATTGTGGTCTGGAGAAATCACTGCCAGGAAAGATTTAAAGAACTAAATATGTACAGCAGTTAAACAATGATTTAGAGAGGAAAATACAACAAGAAATGACTACTTGGAAGATTTGAACTCTGAGGTGAAAGAAGACCAGAGATATGTCTCCTTATAGGAGCATATTAGGTCACAGAAGATACATGCACTTACTATGAGTCTTCATCCTGGCAGAGCAACAGGTAAGGAAATTCCATAAATCTTGTCCATCCCTACCTTTGGTAGGTCAGATCTGTCAACTTTTTGTTCAGTTTAACCAGCAAATAATGTCATAGCCCTCTGGAGATCAGGTATTAAGCAGAAATCCTGATGGTGAATGAGACTGAATGATCTTGTTGCTTGTAAAATATGGACAAAATTGGTTTGGACTATTTTGTCTCTGTTTTTCAACCTTAAAATTTTTATTTTTGCCCTTTGTGCCAGTAGCTCACACCTGTATAGCAAAGTTATATTCCTGCCCAGGATGGCCAGTACCTGCCCCAGGTTATTCCCCAAGTTAAGTCTGGGCATATTCTGGGATGGTAGCTGTTGATTAAAGCCAAAACTGTGCCGTGGGATTTGCTGACATTTCTACCATACAGATGATTGTATGTCAGGACGAGTCTGTCCCTAGCCTTGTTATCTTTATTCCAAAAGCTGCAAAAGGACTTCTAGGTAAGAAGAACCAGCATAATATCAGTCCAGACTTTGTACCGTGTTTGAGCACCCCTTGTGTCACACAACTGCATGGCTCTTGGGAAGCAAGGGAAGGACACTGTGTGTGTCTCTGAATGAAAGAAAAGAAATTATATGTATGGCTAGGTCAGACAGATCCACATGTAGATACAGCGTTCGTGTTCCCAGCCTTCAGGAAGCTGCTGGGAAATCCATACGCACTCCCAAATGGGAGACTCTTCCTATCTCATCCCTGCCGAGTCTCCCAGTGAAGACCATCGTATTCCAACTGTGCAGCAGATCTGAAATTTTCACCTTAAATGCCTAAGAGACTATTTAACGGTCTGTAAAGTTTAAGAAGTCTTGTAATGACAGCTTCACAAAGGTAATTGTTGATCTTGGCACAACTACAGCCTGAGACAATGAAGAGAGGTATTAGTAAGGCTTTTTTACAATGTCTCATGAAATCCTAATTTTCATGCTAATTCAAATAGCCTTTTGACATGAAAATCTAGTAACTGGACCATAAGTGAAAGGTAATAATATACATCTAGGTAATTAATTAGGGGGAGTTGTCTAGCGGGATGCCAGAGAGAATGTTATTAAACCCTTTTTTATAAAAAATGATCTGGGAGAGGGGATTGACAGCAAACTGATGACATTAACAGATGATAGTAAAGGAGAGGAGAAGAGGAAATGGAAGACATATTTAAAGACTAAGTGAGAATAAAAGAAAATGAAACGGTAGAAGGAGATTCCGAGGATGGAATTAGAAACTCAAAAATAAAACAGAACAAAGGAACAAGAAAGAGAAGCAAAATACTTGCCCAACTTTTCTCACAAAATGAGGAGAATTAGGCTTTTCCCCCTATTTTTTTTAAAATGTAATTTATCATATTTCAGGGAAAGGTACTGGTATTCTTTGTGATGCAAAAAGCTGGTGAGATTTAATATCTTGGAAGATACAAGGATGGAACAAAAAGCAAATCTGATGAGTGCTTGTGGTGTAGGAAAAGAGCAAAAGCAGCCTGTACAACATGGGATTGAACAGATCGAATAACCCAGTGGAGTATAATAGCTCCTTTTCTGGTCCTGTTTCAACGGTAAGGCTGCCTGCCCTTCCAGGCACATTGTCCTCACAAGAGACTCCCACATAGGGAAGCTCCAGTTAGGAAAGAGGAGAAATCATAGAAACAGAAGGCTGAACAACTTAAAATGAAATTTCACAAGAGTTAATAGGCCTGAATCTTGGGTTTCAAGAAAGTCAGTCATTTCAGACTATGCTTAACTTGGTTGGATGCAGCAGTAATTCCAAGAATGCCTGCTACAGAATCCATGCGGTGGGGTGAGATTTTGGCCCCCTTGATTTATCAGCAGGGAGGATAAGATTTCATGCACTGTATATCTGCAGATAAATAATTCTGAATGATTTAGGGTGGTCTTAGAGTTTATAACAAGTAATTAAATGAAATGAAGTAAATAATCATTGACCTTGACTATCTTTTTTTATGGCTGCAATATTTTCAGAGACAAACTGGCCTCCTGAGGAAGGAATATGTCATATCTCATGTGACATCTAAACCTGGACTGAGCAAAGTGTCAGAAAATGCCCTTTAAAAAGATAATCCTGTCCTGACAGATGGATGGAGTGGATAGTAATAATAATAATAATATTTTTTATTGATATATGATCTGCTTAATACAGATAACAACTCTTTTTGTTTTTAATTTATTCAAGTCCTACAGTTCAGTATAATACATATATTGAAGTCACAGGGGATTGTGCAGGCAATCCTGAGGACAGAATTAGGCCCTGTTATTCTGTCCTGCTTCTCTTGTTCAGTTCGGGCACCCCTCTCAGTATTTAGAGTGTTTGAATTCGGTCATACTCAGGCATGTCCTTCTCATCTTGGACATAAGGACTTTAAATATGAAAGCATTAGATCCAAAAGCAAAAGTTTTATGAATCTGTTTTCAGTAATGATAATGCATTCAAAAGGATATGACAATGAGCTAAAATATCAGCATTTCAATGAAAACAAAAGTTCTTTTAAAATGTTTCAGTGCATCTGAAAACAGCATGACATGGGCTAATTTATTTGTCATTAAGAAGCCTTTAAATCTGCACTGGGCTTTTGCTCATTGTCAGTCTCCCAGAAGAGTCAGATCCATTTCTTACAGAAGGTATATACATGTCAGTAGTAGATCAGAGAAAACAGTTGTGAGTCATGATAGGGGGAAAGGAACTGTTGACTGCACTTCTGTTGGTTTAATGATCCAGAGGACAGAGATGTGGATGAAACATGAAGTCTGGAAGACACTTATAGTTGATCAGCTTTGCTCTGAGGTTGTTCACCTTGCTAGTAAAGCTTTTATTGGAAATAAATGAGTATTCTATACTTAAGATTAAAGAAAGAGACTGGAAAGTACAGCTCTGAGCATTTGGCAGATGCATAATTACGTTATGAATTGTATTAATTTCCTCTTTTTTTTTTATCAGAGCATGCATTTGCTTGAATTGTTGGGCTAATGTCATAGCAGAAAAGATCTAAATTTATATGGTCTTAAGAAGTTAAATCTTAAGAAGTTAATTCTTAAGCAGCTAATGCCTAAGCTTTTTAAGTTTCCTAATCAGAGTGGCTGGGGGGGGGGGGTGTTAAAAAAAAAAAAAAAAAAAAAAAAAGAGAAGGGGAGAGAATGATCCAGAGGACAGAGATGTGGATGAAACATGAAGTCTGGAAGACACTTATAGTTGATCAGCTTTGCTCTGAGGTTGTTCACCTTGCTAGTAAAGCTTTTATTGGAAATAAATGAGTATTCTATACTTAAGATTAAAGAAAGAGACTGGAAAGTACAGCTCTGAGCATTTGGCAGATGCATAATTACGTTATGAATTGTATTAATTTCCTCTTTTTTTTTTATCAGAGCATGCATTTGCTTGAATTGTTGGGCTAATGTCATAGCAGAAAAGATCTAAATTTATATGGTCTTAAGAAGTTAAATCTTAAGAAGTTAAATCTTAAGAAGTTAATTCTTAAGCAGCTAATGCCTAAGCTTTTTAAGTTTCCTAATCAGAGTGGCTGTAGACTTTGTATATAAAGAAAAAAAGCTAAAGGAAAAGGAGGGATGTGAATAGAAACCTTTCTATTGATCGCAAGAAATTCCAGGAAAGGAAGGAAAAAATCCTAACTCTCAATTGTTCGAGGAATCGTACCCAGCAGTTTACATAGCTTTTGGCTCATAAGCAGGAGTACTTTTTCAGAGAATTATTGAGATGACATTTGAGCCTTGGATTCTAAAATCTCACCGTATCATTCCCTCAAAGTGTGCTCTTTTAAACTTCCAAATTGAATATTGTGTTTCATCTTCCTGTGGTGCTGACATCATAGGCAAACCATGCACAAGCAGCTGGATTGTCTTCATCTGGGGGCACCGTAGGTCCGGCTATAAGGTGGCTCATTTTGAGGTGCCTGTAAGTGAACTTGGAAATTTAGAGAGAAGAGTTACCATCCACAAGTAGATAACCTAAATCAGGAACCTCAGCTAACCTCTTCTACACTAAATAATGTAACAGCTACTTGTGAGAGTGCACAGTGACATGTGAAGTAACCAGGGTATCTACACAAACCGTTGTGAACTGGACTCAGGACTGCTGTTAGAGGAGTATTTGCAGTTAAAAGGTACCCGACTGCTCTGAAAATTGGCTCATCGTTTGAAGTTCAAAAACAATCTTATGGGAACTCCTTAGGAGTCCTTATGAGTTATACTTAAACCAAAACAAAGTATCTTTGGGTGTAACAGCACGTGTTTGTGATATACAGTTTTTAAGAAAATCTATTTAAATCGAGGGGTAAACTGTCTGGCCTTATGAACCTGCTAAACCCTGCCTTTGTTGTAATATGTTCAGAACGAGAGTGTTACTTGAGATAAACTTGGCCAGCTGGTACTGATGCAGCCGCAAGGGCTTCGGCTGTGCCACCCCCAGACCCTCCAGCCGTGGCCCGTCTCAACCACGCCAGCACACGTCCCCTTATTAAAGCCCCATCTTGCCTTTGCTGTTCCAGATGAAATTCTCGTTTCCCTGGGAGATTTTCCTGATGAAATGCTCAGGGTCCTGCTGATGTGTGCAGTTCTATTCTGCTGAATCTTCCCTAGCACAAGCATCTCACACAGTTTTAAAGAAGAATGCACTACTTTTTACCATAAGGTAAAGATTTAACACTAGTTTCCAAAGAAATTCCCAGAGCAAAACTTTCATGAGGTAGATGGGATCGCAGTCATAATTTTATGGGTATTTTAAGCCCTGGTAATATTACTATAAGAAGCATGCCCATGCAGGATCAGATCACAAAAGAAAGATTTTTAAAAATACTTATAAGCATACAGAAAATATTTAAAAATTAACTGTATTTATATTTAAAAAATAACTGTATTTGTGTAAAAATATAAAAGATGGAGTTTCAAAAAATGATGTCTGCATATATCTCTGGGGGTAATATTTAATAAAGAGGCACTGGTCCCATTTTTGGAAGACAAACATAAGCATGGCTACCTTAAATTTGGAATAATTATTCATTCATTTCTGAGTTTCATGGCAATTAGGGGAAATAATAACAGTTTTAAAATCTGCATCGATCTTGGTAAAAACGCTGGTGATTTCACAACCAGTCCATAACATCTACTCCAACGTCAATATTCCAGAAACCCCAGATACTGGATCAGATCCTGAAGTGCTTGATTACTATTTTTATGCACTGTAATCAATAAGAATGTTGCTTGCACTCAGTACTTTGTTGGCATAGCTAGAATAAAGCATATTCAATTGCTGAGAAAGACAGAAGAATACAGTCCAAGTTGTGCAGCTGCAAGATTAAAAACTGCTTTTTAAAAAGAAATAAGCTTATCCTTCTCTAATGAAAAGAATAGCACTATGAGATGACAATGGTCATATTTCAGCCAATACTCAGAATAAAAGATTATTCATTTGTTATAGGCAACATAACATTCATAAAATTTATCCAATTCTGTCATTCTGTTTTTATTGTTAGCTTTTGTCATTGTTCTTTAAAAAGGTAATTACATTCAGAGAAATGAAGATCCAATCAAACCATTTCATATTTTAAAAATACCTGAACAAAACCAAACCACAGGCCCATCCTTCACATCTTTAATTGGTGCAGTATATGAATATTAATGCTGGGCTTAGGTAAAATGACCAGATTTTGGTACAAGAATATTTTAGTTAAAAAAGCATCCATATTTAAATAGGTAGTAAGAACAGTTTAAGCTTGCAGCTGGTGTGAACACAGATGTCAGTTGTGCAACACAAAAGGCGTGTTCTGACATAAATCAGTAACTGCTTATGTGAATAAACATTAAGGCTGGAGGATAAAGATCTTACCTTTCCTTTCAGGAAGGAGTTCTCCATCCTGTTTCTATCTTCCTTAAGAACTCAATAAAGCCACCTGATAGACTGGAAAAACCATAACCTTAACTCTGTCTTGCTTAATTTGACTCCTTTCTAACATAGGCAGCTTCCTAGATGACCCATTTTCTGGGTTTGCTCTGTCTTGGCTTGGATACTTTTTTCTTTTCTTTTTTTACTCCCTTCTTTACTTGTGAAGTGTTTTTGCTCAGCTGTCATTTCTATTCTTTGCTTAAAATAGTGAGAAGAATCTGTAATTACAGTGATGGAATAAAGTTAAGAGAAAAAGTAATGAAATGACAGTATTAATTCCCAGGAAAATTACTGGGCTAAACCAGCCTCTAAGCAGGAGTCCTTTAAATTCCCCATGGATAAAATGAATGTAGGTTTATGTCAATAAACTAACTCTTGGATACAGATTCCCTGGGAGTCTTCTAGGTCTAGGAGTGTGGGCTCACAGCCTGGAGCAGTTAGGGACATAAGTGTGGTACAGGGCTGCACTTTCTGCGCGGACCTCCAGAGGTGTACTTAGCTGCAGTGGGACCTGTTCAGATGAGCTGTGAGAAAAGAAGTGTGAGAGGTTCAGATCATTCCCTCTCCTGCGCTGTATTTTCAGCACAATCTACAGAGCAGTTGTGACTTTTAAGCAAGGAGCCGACCTAAAGAGCCTGTCCTGCTAAAGCATCTGTAAAATGATGAGCAACCAGGGTGTCAACAGATGCTTGGTGAAGATCACAGAGCTCTTATTAGCGGTTGTTTAAGCCTTCTGGTACATAAGACCGTGGTCAGCAGTGACCTATGGTATACTGTTTGCATTGCTCTTCGCTAACACAAAGGCAGAGCATGCATGTTGGCACAGTCTGTTTTTCAGAAGGCAGTGTCCTTTCTGAATCTGCTCATATGATACGTATACAGTGTGTGCATATGTCCTCGGCTGAGTGCAGTGGCTATATTTCCCTCTCTTCCTGTAGCACAACAAACCCCTTTTCTCACCATGGCATCCCAGGCACCAATAGTGTAATTGGCCCTTGCCTGTAGATGGACTGGGGGAAACCTCTGCCTGGCCATTCCCCATACAAGAACCATTGTTAGATTGGCTGCATTGCTTGAGTTCATACTTCACATCCATCCGTAGGAGGCTGTCTAGAAAAAAACCACCATTCTCAGAGACAAATATAATTATGCCTTACTACTTTTAAATGCAAACTGTTGTTGATAGAGGTGATTAGGTGCTGCAAACATGCTTTACTCCTGACATTGAAGAAAGGTACGTAGTACATGCCCATATTTCATGGGTGTATGTTCACACAAATCAAACTGAATTTGAACTGGAGAAAACTCTTGCAGGGGGAGAAAACTGCACCTAGATTAAGGATTTAATTAGAGCCTGTATCCTGAAACTATGAAAGACAGGACTGTATTTTTCTCCCATTTATATCAATATTGATATCAATAAAAAGTAGTCTCCTTTAAGATTATTCATTCTACATATGTGATAGTGGATTATTGTCCCTATATACCCTGCTTAAAAATTGAGTCCATAATGCTTAAAAAATTCCGTTTTGGCCACCAGAGGGCAATGATTTCTTCTGTTCCTCAAATCAGAATTAATCTATTTTGAGTGAGAGTCAGATGTTAATATAACCCCCTGACATTTTTGAGCTTTGTAGTATGGGTACTTTCACCTCTAAGTTCAAAACTGGCTGCTGTTTGTAGTGACTCAAAATTCTTCACTTGTGATAGTTAATTGGTGTATGTGAAGCAACTTTGGTCTTTTCAGTTCATTTTTTTAGGTCCAGATATCCACAGCACAGACTTGATAGTTGGCCCCTCTTCTGGCAGGTCAATTAAGATAAAATGAAAATGTTTATGGGAAAAGTAGGCAAAATATTACGTGAAAAAATAACCTCTCAACACTCAAGGATTAAAACCACCTATTCCTTAGGTTTCCTTTATCACTAACATTTACATTTATCTATCTGTATATCAATCTACACACAAACATCTAAGCTCTTTACATTTAGACTGAATAGATTTCATTTTTACTAAAAAGCATATTAAAATTATTTTAATCTGTGATATCTGAATGTGAATTAATTTGAATAAGATTTATCCCTATTATATGCTGCCCATTGAGTTATTTTTTCTAACTGGATTTTGAGACATTATCATAGCTTTCAATTAAAATTTCAGTAGAAAGAGTAGGAGCTATTCAGGGAAAAACTATTGAAGGATGTTATCTCTGTCTTGTAAACAAATTTCATGCCAAAATGAAGATTTAGCAGACAAGCTGCCAGAAAGCTGCTGGCTTTCTTGCCACAAAGCTCCTAGAGATATCACTGAATAGCTGTGGTCAGCAGATATGCAGCCTTTTCAGATTTTTAAAGTATTTTGGGAAAAGGCACTCTTAAAGCATGCATGACTAATGGATTCATCCTGAACAATGTTTGTTCATCTTGGCCTGTTTTGCAGAGTTTCTGAGTGGTCAGCTGTCCTATTGTGGTGACCAGGCTCCCAAAAATCAGGCCATTTGTCTGAAGTAGAGCACACATATGGATGTCCTTTGAGAGAGATTCTTAGTATTTTGGTGGAATTATGAACTTGAGCTATGTGGAACAGATATAAATAGGACCATCAAGGTTTCTCCAGTATGCCCCTGCTGTTTCTATTTGCACCATCTACTAGAACCTCTACAGACAGAAGGGAGGAGTGTGTCTGCAAGAGAAAGAAGCTTTAGCATCTGCTTCGGAGCAGATGCTCAGCATCATGTGCTACCCAAATTAGCTGGCCATCAGCCTCAATCTTGCTGGACTCAGCTGCTGTCCTAATACTTGGAAGAACAATCCTTTGCAGTAGGAACTCTTGCGGAGTGACCTGTGGATTTATTAATTACAAATCAAGCTGAGCCTTCTGTTCCCATGTTCAAAGCCATAAAAGTTTTCACTTAGAAAGTACTGATTGCAGCTAACGTACTTCACGAGATCCTTCATAGATATTATCCCTAAAACACATCAATGATACTCAGAAAAGTTTGGGAAAGTATTTGTTGTAGAGAAGCTTAACAGATTGCTAGAAAAAAAGAAGAGAGTAAGCATTTAGACTATTAGTCATTTTCAGACTTACGAAACAGAGTAGTTTGTAGTTGACGTGTCAGGTTTGAAATCTTTAGCCTTCTTTGTTACCTGAGACTCAAGTATGTGTAAGACTGATTGGGTCATCCCCAGCCAGGCTGTGTGTGCAGCCTCAGTGCACCTAGATTTAATTCTATGTAATGTGATTCATAAATTTTCCATGCTAGGACCAGCTCTGCTCCTGCAGCAAAAAGCTAATGAAGAAGTAAAGAACACTGCAAATATTCTGAAGGGGAATCCCCAAATGCTGGGAAATCTCTTCCAGGAATGTAGCTGTTTTTCTGTTTTCATGTTCATCCCATAATGCAGCGAGCCAGGAAAGGCAGGAGCACTAAATACCAGTGCCCTGGTAAGAACCTGCTGCAAAGGAGGCAGACAGAGAACAGAGAGGACTCTAAGTGGCTGCTTGATTGAATCATAGAATCATAGAATCATGCAGGTTTGAAGGGACCTCTAAAGATCATCTGGTCCAGCCTTTCATGGGAAAGGGAGCCTAGATGGGATTATCTAGCACCCTGTCCACTTGCATCTTGAAAACCTCCAGCAATGGAGACTCTACCATGTCCCTGGGGACGTTGTGCCAGTGGATGATTGTTCTTACTGTAAAAAAACCTTATTTCTTACATCTAGGAGCAATACACTGTTTGATAGCTAATGTTGAACTTGTGTTTTGAGAAGAGGTGATTACATAAGCTTTGTGTGTATGAGAGAGATGGAGGAATTTCAGTGGAAGTAGACAGATGCATTTGAGCAAAGTTATATTAAGGGGTTTTTATTCTTTTTTGGGTGGAAAAAAAATCTGAAGATCAATTCCAAATCTAGCTTTGTGGCTTCAGAAATAGTTGGACTGAGATAATTTTGCCTTGGCTTCACTCTTGTGAAATTAATCCTTAAGCTTTCAACCCAAAGCATTACCTAGTTAGTTGGATATCAGAAGTATGTGTATACAGGGCACATTTAGATCTACCTCAGATCTGTGTCCTTCTGATGCATCAAGCTAAGCAGTCTAATAATATCACAGCACATCATGACAACATGAAACCCAGTTGACCAGGTGGTTCTCTGTGGCTCCAAGAAGTACATTTGGCATCTGCAAGAGCACAGTCTTTTCCTTATCGTAATTTTCCCAGGCACTTCCCCCAAATTACTAAGAGAGTATAAAACTTCCAAACTCTAAAAAGCTTCTCTGCCAACAACCATCTTACTCCATATTTGAGTACCAATTAAAATAGATTAGTATCCAAATTTGCAGATGAAGTAAACGTTTTTACATTTCTGGATATTTCTGATGCAGAGGATACTGGGGATCCAGACACAGTTATTGGTCAGTTTAGTCTGCTGTTCATGCAGCAGGCCACCCTTTGACAGACTTCTAGTTTTGCATTTTTAGATCTGTGCTTGCTCAAACCCCTTGATTGGTCAAAAACATTAAGCATTTTTATAAATAATGGTATTTCACATGGAACACCCTGGAAATCCAGCATGTTGCTTTAACAGCCCAAGGAAGAAATATTGCTGGCAGCAGATCAGGAAATTGAAATATAAACTCGCATCTTAAATTGCATACAAGTGCAAACTGGTATTAGGTGATGTAACGCCTTACCTTTTCTATCTCATTTCCTCTCTGCATGCCCTAACGAGATCCCTGTACTCTTCTTGAGTTGCCTGCCCCTTCTTCCACAAGCGGTAAACTCTCCTTTTTTTCTTGAGTCCCAGCAAGAGCTCCCCGTTCAGCTATTCCCATGGAATTCTCCATGTACGCTGCAGAGGTTACAACAAATCAATTTGTGAAACATCCCAGTTTGTTTCACTCCACTGAAAAGCTAGTCAAACCTGGAGGAATCAGCTTAGTTGGTTTTAAATTATGAGTATTTGACAATGTAGAATGAGAAGACTGGAAACGTTTGACAATGTAGAATGAGAAGACTGGAAAGGTCACTTGGTCTATCACTCAGTCATTATTGATTCTTGTTCCCTCCACCACAAAGAGCCAGGTAACAGATGCTTAGTTTAAGTGGGTCCACAAAATGCCGTCACAGACTAAAGCCATTGCAACACTCCATCACAATGTACAACCTTCATTAAGAGCGACCCAAAACTACAGAAAATTACAGTGAGTGAGTAGGAAATCTCAGTCTCTGAGACCATCACAAATTAGGGGAAAACTTAAAAGTGGGATCCTCTGAAAGTTTTCCTTAATTTGTGAAGCATTTGCCTTCAAACAAAAGTACTGACTCAAGTGCTTTAAAATCTGGCTTGGTTTGCAGTCTGTGTAGCAACTTAAAGATCAAAATTTTATCTTAAAAATAAAACTAAAACAGTATTTGTAGGCAATGGAATAACATTTTCTGCAATTCTAATCACTGAGACTGTTGGAGGGATTAGGATTATTTTATTCACAGTAGCTTTAGGTACAGGATATCTGTGATAATCAGGGTGTTAGTTGCTAAAAAGAATATATTCGATACATCTAATTTTCTGGATGTAAGTTTGAAAATGCTGATACAGGCTGATAGCCTGGAATATCTTGTCACATCACAGTTTAGGCTGTAGGCCAGATCCTGTTCTCTTAAGTCTTGTCTGAGCCAGGATGCAAACGTATGAATTCCCCTTATACCTCCAACAGCAATTCAGCCCTCCAACCTGCATGCATAATCCCTTAAATACATCCCTGCTTGTCTAAAAGTTCCTATGGCATCTGAAGTATGTCATAGAATCATAGAATCATTTAGGTTGGAAAAGACCCTTAAGATCATCGAGTCCAACCGTTAACCTAGCACTGCCGAGTCCACCACTAAAGCATGTCCCTAAGTGCCACATCTACACATGCTTCTGAGTGCTTATGTAGCCCATAAGCACTCAGAAACATTACTTTCTAGAGAGACAGGTTTCTCAGCTTCATGCCTGTTTGGGTTTAGGCTGCTTTCTGACCCAGAAAAGCTGTCAAAATCAGTAATGGGTGAAGCTACAACTAACTTTGTCGTGGCACCCTCTAAATAATAGCAAGGTGAAAAAACCCTCTTTCCTGGGGATGGGACCTGGTGGGATTGCGAGAAAGAGAAAAGGGACACCGCGAGTCTTCCTTAGCCTGGCCAGGACCTGTCCACCCATTTCCTCCATCTTCCCACGTGGCCAAGCCCCTGGCATGGGGCAAAACTGTTACAACACATCAGGCTGTGGTCCTTTGCCTGTGCGATGAGGAGTGTCAGTTTCACAGGGCAAAACAACCACGGCAAAGGCAACCTGATTGTAATTAAGATGAGCTAGATGACATTGCCCTTGTTTTTATGTAGTGTTTCCCCAATGGTGATGTCATGCAAAATGAACATAGGTTTCCAGGAGCAAGAGCTACCTTCCTGGGTTGCACCCTACTAGAACGGCAGGGAATCTGACACCACCTCTCCTCTCTGCCAGCGCCCTGCTGCTGGATGGCGAAGGCACTCGCCTTAATGTATGAGATGTGTTTAAACCTAGTCACACTGATTACACTAAAATTCAGCAGGCACCAGAAATATATGTACACCAGTGCCTAAATTAGTCATTCTGGGGGTGGGCTTACATTCTGTAACAAAAAAAAGAGCAGATTAAAAGAAATCAGTGTAAAGAAGTAGATTCAGAATATTAACTATGCATTAGCATTCTGGATACTTAATTTAAAAAGCTTAAAGCTTTTCTCTAAAAAGCTGAACAACACAGAAACCCTCAGGCATTCCTGACACTTTTTAATGATAGGAAAAATGAATTAAAATCTGTTTGCAGTACCTGCTGATGTCAAGCAACCAATGCATGCTGATATTATCCCCACTATTTTTTTGGTATATAAGCACGCTGATTGCAACTTTTTCAGCCCTGTCTTGTGAGAAAGAGCTTTGCTGTGTCTGCAAGTCAGCCTTTGTCATGGCTAAAACTGCAGTTTTTATTTCTTTTACATGTAATAAATGAATGAAAGGGCCATTCTGTAAGTGATTTTTGGAATGTTTTTCCAGTATTAGATAAGAACACACAATTTCCTAACAGGATGTTATGCAGTAAGTTTATACAATACATCTGGAATACACCCTTTTGATAAATTGCTTTTGATCTTGTGATTACTATGGTCTAATGTTCAAAGTGGGAAAACAGTTTCTCAAGTGAGTTAATCCCTATTCCTTTCTGAAAGAATCAAAAGGGGAGACCTCATTAGTTTGAGTCATAACGTTGACTATGTCTAATTAGATAGCTGGTTTGAGTGAGCACCATAGACTGAAATTGACTGTAGTTTTATTTTGATTGACAAATGATTCACTTGCAACAGAATAATAATAAAAAAAACCCATAAAAATAAAATAAGTACTATATCAACATTTGGATACTACCAACTACTGCTTGTCTGGAATTTTGTGATGAACACTGGCTTTTTTTATTTGAAAATGATGACTTATTGAATCAAATTTTTAATTTGTAATGTAATGTTATGGCAGTGTGTAGTGTTACTAAAACTCTGATCATGGAAAGTTTTCGAGATCCATTAAGGAGTTTCTGTGTTTACAAACACATGTAGCATCCAGATAGCCCCCAATCCCAACTGAAATATCAGTGTATCACTTTTCAGTTCCTAGTTAGACATTTAAACTTTGATTTTCCACATCTTAGAAACACCTTGTGTGATAAACCATTGATTCACTTTTTTTTTCAGTGGAAAAGTTGGGCAGATCTTGTTTCCATCCTCATGCAGAACAGAAAATATTTTGAAATCTTGAAATTATTTTTGGGGTAGAGAAACCTTTTACCACCCAGCTCTGACAGCACCTAGTTATAAACCATTTGAAAAAGCATGTGTCTGAAAATGTTGTATTCATTGTCTTTAGTATTGTAAAGAGCGTTCCTTAGGGTCTTTGTAATTATCTTCAAGTGTCATGAACAGTATTTCTATTTGCAAAGATTTCTGTGCATATTATTTCTTCCTTGCATGCATGCACTGACAACAGAAAAGAACAGCGCAATATATACAGAAAAGCAAATAAGAAATGGGAATTGGCTCTTTACTCTAAATGGCCCATCTAAGAACAAGATACTTTGTAGTTGTACTAGGAAATATGACTGTTGTAAGATCTGATGATACAAATGGAAGTTCCTTGCATTATGAGAATAAATGCAGTTTCCCAAACGAAGTCATTAGAAATACTAACAATGTATTTCATCATAGATATGTTCTTATGGGAGATGTACTTTAGACACCAAAGGAACTTTTAGGCCAAGCAGAAATGTGTTTAAAGGATTATGCACTCGGGTCAGAGGGCTGGATTGCTGTTGGAGGTATAAGGGGAATTCATACGCTTGCATCCTGGCTCAGGCAGGATTTAGGAGAACAGGATCTGGCCTACAGTCTAAGCTGCGATGTGACCAGATATTCCAGGCTATCAGCCTGTATCAACATTTTCAAACTTAGGTGCAGAAAATTAGGTGTATCAAATATATTCAGACTGAGCAGTAAACTGAAATAGAATCTCTTTAGGTAGAAAAGTCTTGAAAATGCTTAATCTTTTGTAAATTTATACTCCTTCCCCCACCCCCGCTTTTTCTGCAGTGCCAAAAAGCTAGTGTTAATGTTGTTGTAATGCTCTTTATACCACAGTGACCTGAAGAGGTAAGCAATCTAAAATAGGGGAAATTGATACTATAGCTTGAAGATTGTTGTTTGTTTTCTAGCCCTGAAGGGTTTTATGCAAAAAGCATGGCTACCTTTTTTTAGCTACGGCAGTATGCCTGTAACATGATTGATCTACTTAAACCATGACGTTTTCTGAATATCTGTACAGCATGTTTATCGGTGTGCTCTGATCTTCTTATTCTATGTTATGGTAAATATGGTGACTTCCTACTTTTTGCTTTTTCACTCTTATGTAGTGTCCATAGGGACTGAAAAAAATTCCCTCATGGGATGTAGTTGTAGCAAAAGGACAGTGAGAGAATAAATAGATTAGTGAGGAAGAGGGAAACTACAGTAATCTTGTTTGTTGTGAGTATATGATTTAAGATATCTTTGGCATGAGAATATCTTAACAGATATACCAGATAATGCAAGGAATGTGAAAAACAAGACAAAATTTCAGTACCAGTGTAACTTCAGGACTTTTCAGATAACTAAGTACTCTGCAGGAGAAGCAGTCTCTCAAGCAGGCAGAGCCCAAAGTTATATATGTATTACTGCACATTTTTAATCACATATGCAAATCCTTGCAGTCAGATTGGTTGATGAGAACTGATTTGCATAACTACAGTATGATTATTTCTCAGTAACTCTATCACACATAAATCCCTTACTTCTGACAGTTATTTGTCACTATTACCTAATCAAAGCACAAATATTTGTAGTAACTGTGATTATGGAAATCTCTGGCTTTATAATCATTGGGATACAGGCAGCAATTGGTTCCAGTTTTTATTTTTATTGGTTAGAGACAGTGAGGACCAGGGCTCGTCCCACTGGTGGGTTGTTCCTCACAGCAATGAAAGCCTGGCTTTGGGCACTCTCAGAGAGAACGAGCACAGGTTTTGTCAAGAGAGTCATCATCTTTCAGAAGCATTTTACCAAAAGCATTTTGCCAGAGGCATTCTGCTTAGCGGGAGATTTGTCTGGGGAGGCATTCCCTGGAAGCACTTTCCTTCCAGGGGCTTGTCTGTAGAACTGTTCCCCCGAGGCTTTTCCCCAAGCACAAAGACTTATTTATGTCATAATTCTAATGTTTTAAAAACCCTATTCTTTTTGTATGATATTTTTGATATATATATTTTTATATATGTGTGTGTATATATAAAACAGACTTGCTATAGTCTTAAACTGACTGATCTAATGTATGTCACAAATAGGTTTCTCCAACTACCTCTTCAATTTAAGATCTCTAGTGATGTGCTAGCTACAAAAATGGCCACTTCAGTTTCCCACTTCTTTCATTTAGAGCAAATCCGCTGCTACCTTCTCACACTCCAGATTGCACATTCAGACCCAGAATTGTTCTACCCTCAGTGCACATACATAGCACTCATTTCTGCTGATGGGAATCACACATACAGTCCAAGCAGGAAGATACCATTCTACATTTAGTTCTCTCAGGCAGCAGAACAAAAATTAAATTCATGTTCTCATTTTGGGCTTCTTGAAAATGATCTTCTGGGTGAAATGTTCCATTGTATTTTGCAGTCTCTAAAAACTCGTCTGTCACCTTTTAGTGAATATGAAACGTCTTTCCTTTGTTTTTAGCATTTGATGCTTTGCAGAAAATGCGTATGCATGTGTGCTGGTTTTGGCTGGGATAGAGTTAATTTTCTTCACAGTAGCTAGTATGAGGCCATGTTTTGGATTTGTGCTGAAAACAGTGTGATAATACAGGGATGTTTTAGTTACTGCTGAGCTACTACTACTTTGCCTTGAAGTACCACTGAGTTACTGACACAGAGTCAAGGCCTTTTCTGCTTCTCACACCACCCCACCAGCAAGGAGGCTGGGGGTGCACAAGAAGCTGGGAGGGGACACAGCTGGGACAGCTGACCCCAACTGACCAAAGGGATATTCCATACCATGTGACGTCATGCTCAGCATATAAAGCTGGGGGGAAGAAGAAGGAAGGGGGGGATGTTCAGAGTGATGGCGTTTGTCTTCCCAAGTCACTGTTAGGCGTGATGGAGCCCTGCTTTCCTGGAGATGGCTGAACACCTGCCTGCCAGTGGGAAGTGGTGAATGAATTCCTTGTTTTGCTTTGCTTGTGTGCGCGGCTTTTGCTTTACCTATGAAACTGTCTTTATCTCAACCCACGAGTTTTCTCACTTTCACCCTTCCGATTCTCTCCCCATCCCACCGGGGGGAGTGAGCGAGCGGCTGTGTGGTGCTTAGTTGCTGGCTGGGGTTAAACCACGACAGCATGTAATGAAAATTACTAAGTAAAGCTTGCAAGTGAAATGTGCACCTGCTAGATTTTCTTTCTGGCTGGGTTTACAGTGCCTTATTCCACTGATTTCAAGAGACTCACTCTTTGCTTACACCATTACAAATGAAGAATTAAGGAAAAGCTTTCAGAGTAGGAAATAGAGCATCTCCTTTGTGGCTTCTGGATCGCCTGAAATATCTCACAGGGGCAAATCTTTAAGGTATTTAAATGTATGAAGTCAGGGAAACAACCCATGTGCTCAGAATTAGGTACCTCCTAAAGGTACCTACTCTTTGCTGGACTGGACTCCTAAGAGTTTTTACTCCAGTTCTTGAAGCAGTTAGCTGTAGATAATGCTTTAATTTGGGAGACAAAGTGCAGTCAAAAGTAAGGTAATTCTCTTTTCAGTGTTATGTACGGGAGTTATGTTTTAGACAGCTGCAGCTTTTCAGTGCTGCGCAGTATTTACCATCATCTTTCCCAAGATGCTCTTGCCCTATTTTCAGAAGTTTGCCTTGAAGTACCACTGATTTTCTTTGGCCTTGAATATTATGCATTATAAATATGATTTGCTTAGAAGTTTGTAATGCCTTTTTATCAGTGGTTGGCATGACTGTGCAGCTGTTCAGCAATTACATACTATGGAGCTGAGCAGAAACTTTAAGACATGAAGCATTTCTAGGGAAGTTTGGTAACTGAAAAAAACCTGGCTTAAAAGTGAAACCTCAGATACTGAGAAATGGAAATAGACTTGTCACTGAAAAAGTTATGATGGTTTTGAATGTCACTGCATTTGAAGGAATACCCACAAGGAGAGTGCTGGGCTCAGCATCAATTTAAATCATGTTCCCTCCAGTAGAGAAAATTAATTTTAAATGTCATCTGTTTAATTGTTTGTTATGCCTGATTAAAAATGGTAATTTATTTGATTTATTTGTAGCATACTTAATATGTTGCTTTATTAGAGAAATTACAGAAATTTGATTTCTAATTACAAAGACTGAGGATTTCTTAAAGTATTTCTTTCAAAATGTTTTTATCTTGGACAAAATTAAGACCATTTTGGTAATGTGGAATTCTATCATTCCTGAAAGATGGATAATGGGCAAAGGGAGCATTATATCTTAATGACAAATTATTCTTGCTTTATAGATGGTAAGCATGATAACCAGTAAATGTTCTTTCTTACCTCAGAAAGATTTAGCAACCAGTCCCCTCATCTATTTTCACAATGACTTAGCCACAGAGTTTTTATTGTGGTCTGGGACACACAGCACAAGCAAAGGCTCATTGTGTTGGGGAGGCTAGATCTGAAGTGGCACTTGTGCTGGAACAGTAGCTGTAAAGGCTGAGGCCGGAAAGCAAAATAAATCTGAAACTATGTATTCTGGAGGAGGAGGTAAATGCTTATAAAAATTAATAAAATTTTCCAAGAGCTGTTTAATATAGTGGTATTTAAGAAAAAGAAATTGATTAGATGAGATGGAAATTTTTCACAAAGAACATCTTCAAAATCATAGAATCATAGAATAGTTTGGGTTGGAAAGGACCTCTAAAGGTTGTCTAGTCCAACCCCCCTGCAATGACCAGGGACATCTTCAACTAGATCAGGTGGCTCAGAGCCCTGTCCAACCTGACCTGGAATGTTTCCAGGGATGGGGCATCCACCACCTCTCGGGGCAACCTGTGCCACTGTTTCACCACCCTCAGCGTAAAAAATTTCTTCCTTATATCTAGACTATATCTACCCCCCTTTAGTTTAAAGCCATTCCCCCTTGTCCTGTCACAACAGGCCCTGCTAAAAAGTTTGTCCCCACCTTTTTTATAAGCTCCCTTTAAGTACTGGTAGGCTGCAATAAGGTCTCCCCAAAGCCTTCTCTTCTCTAGGCTGAACAACCCCAACTCTCTCAGCCTTTCTTCA
>NW_008796110.1:1905857-1937675 GCF_000699145.1 Aptenodytes forsteri
TGTCCCTGGCCAGATTTAATTCTGTCAGGGCTTTAGCTTTCCTAACCTGATCCTTGGCTGCTCGGACAATTTCTCTGTATTCCTCCCAGGCTACCTGTCCTTGCTTCCACCCTCTGTAGGCTTCCTTTTTGTGTTTGAGTTTGTCCAGGAGCTCCTTGTTCATCCATGCAGGCCTCCTGGTGTTTTTGCCTGACTTCCTCTTTGTTGGGATGCATCGCTCCTGAGCTTGAAGGAGGTGATCCTTGACTATTACCCAGCTTTCTCGGGCCCCTCTTCCCTCCAGGGCTTTGTCCCATGGCACTCTACCAAGCAGATCCCTTAAAAGGCCAAAGTCTGCTCTCCTGAAGTCCAGGGTAGTGAGCTTGCTGTGTGCCCTCCTCGGTGCTCTAAGGATCTTGAACTCCACCATTTCGTGGTCACTGTAGCGCAGGCTGCCCTTGAGCTTCACATTCCCCACCAGCCCCTCCTTGTAGAAAGGGCAGAAATACAGATAAAGTTTTTCGTCTCTTTGCTGATGTGAAGTTGACTTTTTTAGCTGGTTGATGGAACTGATGTGTGGTTCAAATTTTTTTTAATTTTTTTTTTACAAATACATAAACAGCATTTTGCTAAAATATCTTGAGTTTTCTAGATGGTGAAGACTGTCATTCTCAGTAAGGCGTTCCTTCTGTATATGAAAAGGAGAAGGAAGACTTGGAAGATATCTTTCACTTTCCTAGTAGTCTTTAGGGCTAGTGGTGCCCCTCATGTGAGAACACCATGTACCTCTGGAAACTGGACCTTAGCAGACGGAGGTGCACACGTGCCTTGCCTTATTTACTGCCCATATTATAGGATCAAAATCAGGATGCATGAGGAGCCAAGAAATTCCTTGTCATTTTGCTAGTGAGGGGCACCACTGGGGCTGCTGCAGTAGTGGAGTAGATTCCCTTACCGACAGGAACTGGACCTCAGTTCTTGCTGTGGTCTATTACTACACTCTGTGCATGTGCATATATGCATATTTTAAGAAATTGTGGGGGTTTATTTCTTGGTTCAATGCAAATTCCCCTTTTTGTGCTGCTGCAGCTTGCTATTCTTGCCCATACAGTTGTCTCTTTATTTACTATGAAATCTTTCATGTCTGTTTGCTTTTTAAGGTTCAGCAATATATTGTAAATCTCCTTTATAATTTTTATGATTTACTGAATGAAGTTTAATACACCTTCTTTTCCCCACGGGAAGTCTTAGAGAAAGTAACCCCAACATCTGACTGTGCAGCTGCAATTCCTAAGGTAGCAACAAAATCTGTAAGATGTAAGATCTGTTTAGGATCTTACATGTTTGCAATGACTGTGTTACATTTACTTTCCTCTGTCAGGACATAGAGAAGGACTAAAATTAGGTCAGATAATGCTACTTCCATTTAAATTCTAAATTTAAACAAGAATTGAGACAAATATTTGCTGGTTTTTTGGTACACAGAAAGATATCTGAATATTACTGAGGCTGTGACTTTAATCTAAGCTCTCTCTGCAGTCACTGGAGACAAATAGGTCTCCAGTAGAGGTTTATCTGTCCATTTAGATGTGAATTACCCAGTGGAGGTTCCTGTCTCTCTTCATGAACTACAGAGAGCATTGAGGACAACTTAACTCAAAGCTCAGTCCTGTCATCAGTAAGGTATGATGAACAAGCCTCCTGCTCAAAACAAGGTCAGCTATGAGATCAGACAAGTTGCTCAGGTCTTTATCCAGTTGGGTCTTGAAAACCCCCAGGGATGGAGAGAGACTCTCTGGGCAGCCTGTTGCACTGTCTGGCTGTCCTTATGGTGAAAAAATTTCTCCTCATATCAGTCTGAACCTTTCTTGTTTCAACTTTTGCTTGTTGTCTTTCACCCTGCCACCATGCATGGCTGTGGAGTCTGGGCACATCTTCTGATGCTGGAGGGCTGTTGTTCAGTTCCCCTCAAGCCAACTTTGCTCCAGGCTGAACAATCCCAGCTCCCTCAGCCTCTCCTCACAGGGCAAGAGCTTCAGCTCCCAACTATCATGGTGACCCTTTGCTGAACTTGGTCTGGTTTATCCATATCTGTCTTGTACTGGCGGACCCAAAACTTTGCACAGTATTCCAAATGTGGTCTAAAAAGTGATGAGTGGAGTGTGATAATCCCTTCCCTTCATGTACTGCTCCTGTTACTACAGCCCAGGATGCTGCTGGTCCTCTTTGCTGCCACGGTACTGCTGGCTCATGCTGCTGTCTTCCAAGGGCCTTTTCCGCAGAGCTGCTCCCCATTCATCATTTCCCAGCCTGGATTGTTGCAAGGAGCTCTTCCTTCCTAGGTGCAGGGATTTGCATTTGTCCTTGTTGAATTTTGTGAGGATCCTGTTGGCCTGTTCCTCAAGCCTGTCTAGGTCCCTTTATATGACAGCCCTGCCCTGCAACATATCCACTGTTTCCCCCAGTTTGGTGTAATCCGCAAACTTGATGAGAGTGCACTCCATCGTCTCAATGACCTACAGGTCACTGGTAAAAATGTTAAATGGGATGGGTCCCAGGATAGACCCCTGTGGTAGTCAACTTGTTACTAGCCTCCAGATGGGGTATGGCCCCTTAATCATGACCAACTCTTGATTGTCCAGCTGGATTTTTACCTGTCCAGTTGTTCACCACCAGATTATAAAGTTGTAATTTGCATACAAGAATACTGTGGGAGACAGTGTTGAAAGTTAAAGTCAAGGTAAATGGCATCCCCTGCTCTGTCCTTGACCATAGACCCAGTTACTATATTGTAGAGAGCTATCAGGGTGGTCACGCGTGATTTGCCCTTGGTAAATCTTCTTTGCCCAGTCATCTTCTTCTTCATGTGTCCAGAAATGTACTCCAAGAATACTCGCTCCATGATTTTTCCAGGGACTGGGGTGAGGCCAATCTGGACCTAGTTCCCCTTCTCACTTTTTCTGAAGCTGGAGTGCAGCATTTGCTTTCTTCCTGTCATGGGGCACCTCTCCCAGTCTCCATGACCTTTCAAAGGTGATAGAGAGCGATCTTGCAAAGATATTGGCCAGTTCTCTAAGAACCTTTGGCTGCAGCCCAACAGGGTCCATGGGCATGCACAGGATGATTTATCTCAAGTAATCCCTGACTTGATTCTCATCCACTGCAAGTTGTTTTCCTCTGTGAACCCTTTCACTAAGCAGAGAGGCCTGAGAAACCTTGTTGGTGGAGACTGGAGAAAAGAAGGCATGGAGTATCTCTGCCTTATCTGCATCTGCTGTTACTAAATCACTCACCCCATTCAGCAATGAGCCCACATTGTCCTTGTTCAGCATTTTGCTATGAACGTATTGGTAGAAGCTCTTTTTGCTGCTTTTGATGTCCCTTCTGCTCTAGGTGAGCTTTGGTTTTTCTGACACCGTCCCTGCCTGCCCAAGCAATGTTTTTAAATTCCTGTACCTGGTCCCTGCATCCTCCTCCTGTATATTGCCTTCTAAAGTCTCTACACCATAAGTTCCCTGCTCAGTCATGCAGATTTTCTGGTAAGTTTGCTGGTCTTCTGCAATATTGGGAAGGACTGCTCTTGCACTTGTAGGATGCTGTCTGAAAGACCCACCAACTTCCCTGAACTCCTTTACTTTTCAGAGCTGCCATAGGATCACACCCAGCAGTTTCCTGAATAAATTGAAGTCTGCTGATCTGAAGTCTGGGCTCTGTACTCTGCTATCTTACACTAGATATCAAAAAGTGGAGTCCAGCACAGTTTTCTAGTTATTTGTTACTTTCAGCATTAAATATCTTTATATTATTTCTAGTCCTAATTTTTTACTTTCCTCATTTTAGCTACTGGATCATGTCATGATTTTATTTATATAAGGAAATAACTTTTCTGTCAGTGGAAGAAACTAATGTATTAGACTATCAAATCACCTTTTGATCTTTAGTTGTTGAATTTACTCTTATCTCAGCTGCAAGGCACTACTACCATTAAGAAGCAGCTGTACTAACAGGTGACTCATACAAGCAGGTGGAAATTATCCAAGATATAGGAAACTTTCCCTGAAGCAGATATAATCAAGTATCAGAGCAGAGACAGTTTTTAGAGAGCTGCTGCTGCTGTAGTCGGTTGGGGGAAAAAAAAGCTTACGTTTCTATTTTGTTAGTGTTTGAGTCAACAATTAAAGTCAAAACTCAGGGAGTAAGTAAGTTTTGACTGTAGAGCATCTGTTGACTAATCAAAGCAGGTATTCCAGAGTCTACCTTCCAACTGTTCTTTAGATTGAATGTTTACAGTCAATAAAAAAGATAATATATTTTTCACATTCTGAGAGTTCAGTATTTAACTTGCTGCTTTTTGCATTCTAAACAGATAAAACAAATTAACCCATTCTGACTATACACCAGGAATTTATTATTAACTAGTAGGTTTGAGCATGTTAATTTTTTTCCTTAGATTTCATTTCTGCAGCAGGTATGAGCTGAAGTGAGGTAAGATGTGGAAATTGATGCAGTGTGAGAAGAATCTCAAGTGCTTCTTATTTCTTGAGAATATGTAGGCGTGTATATACAAGCTTTAAAAAAGATGTGTGTGAGAAGATCACATTTCTGATTATCTGTTTGATTCTGATTCTTCAACTGGTGCTTTCAGGTAAAATTCCACGTCTGTGAAAAGCTTCCTTGACCTTAATAAGCACTTGGATAGTGAATTTACAGAGTTTGGGACTTGAGCCTTATATTTTCTGAGTAGTCAATTTAGGGAATAAAGGAAATATGCATTAGTTTTGTTTTGTAGCTTCAAGAATTATGGTAAGGAGAGGCTGATGCTCACATCGCATAAGATCCTGATTGTTAGTTATCTTTCTGGAAATTTCTTCTGTAGAGCTGAGATTTCCAAAGTCTATGGTGAAATAGTAGCACAGAAACAACCCAGTAATTTCCATGTGGAAAGGCTTCTTGGTAGCGCTTTCTGTATTGTGTGACGCGTACACATCCAAACTGTGAAACAGAGGTCTGAAGAGGGTTTTTCTGTTTGTTTCTCTGCTTTTAGGAAAAGTTGAGAAAATGCCACTAATAATATCAGTAGTTTGTGGTTTGAAGTGAGCAGTCCTGGTGTGGGAGGGGGGAAATAAAAACCACCATGTGGAAAAAGTGATGGTATAATGTGGCTGGCTGTCTCCAGTCTAGCCAGCTACCAGTATTTGCTGAGCCTTTTTGTGCCCCTATAACTTAGTCTATAGGCCTTAAAGCGATGGTACTACCTGTGTACTTAGTGTCTCGTTCTCACTGATGTATCCCTGACTAGAAGGAAAGTAAATGAAGTGTCCCAGAAATGCTGGCTTCTTTCTCTTGATGCAGTTGCAAGATGCTCCGTACATTCTGGCACAGCGTCGTGCGGTACTGTGGTTCGCTCTCTCAGTGTGCAGCCCCTGACTTTGATCCCACAGGACTGAACGGAGGGGCAGCAGCACTGGCACCCCACCTGAGTTGCAGAAGCTCAGAGGGGGGTTTCATTCTTAGGGTACTAAGAAAAATGCAAAGCCTTTGCCTCCGCTATAGCGGGGTGAACCGTTCTGCTCCTGCCCCCCCATGGAACTACAGCTGTGCTCTGCCTCCTGCGAGGTTCCACTGGGGTGAGGAACCACATTTTGTTCTCACCTATGGCTCCCTGTGTGTTGGCTAGCGAGGCAAAGCACCCAACGTGAAGGCCTGGGTTTCTGCAGCCATCTGCCTGTCTGAAAATCAGGTTTTGCGCCACAGTTGGCTGCAGGACAGAGTGGGCTCCGGAGACTCCAGTCCTGAGGCTTGTGTCCATCAGGCAGTGCAAAGAGTGAGCTAGCCTCTGAAGGTGCCCTTCACTTTGACACCCCAGGTGGTAGAGGGACTCTGGGGCTATTGGCCCCCAGCAAAAGCACTGACGGTAGCTCTGTTTTTATTCTTATGTATTCTGTACAAAACTCTTTTCTGTACATGGAGAAGTGTATTTGAAGCCATTCACTCTTTTTGTTAGAGTCTGACTGTTGTGACACCTGTGTATATAAAGCCGAAATTTTTCTCTCTTGAGTAAAATATTTTTAACTGCTGGCTCAGCCAAATTAAGTGAGTGGAAAGGATATATATTATAAAGTGTGCAGGGAAAAATGCTCAGAAATAATAGATAAGACTGACTGGTGTACAAATGTATAGAAAACAACTTCATTCAATTGTATGGGGAATTCTGTCAGGCAGAAATTTCTTTTATCCTAATTCTTTAGAAATCTGACACAGAAGATTTGCAGATTTGTTTGGAAACTGCAAAATTCAACTGGACCCCTTAATTGTTTTCATAAATCTGGAGTTATAGTTGGACTACCTAGCCCAGATAAAATAAGTAAGACCTCACACAACCCTCTTATGTGCCTAAAGTGGCACTCAGATATCTCAGTCTGTGATCTGTAAAGATGTTTTTGGATCTGTGAAACTTCTGGTGTCTAATTTGGGCCAGCAAAGTTCTCAGCATTTACAGCTCTGTGACTGCATTTCCCCACAAGGGCTGCCACCTTGGCAGTTAGCTTACTGCCTACATGTTTGGCAAATAATATTTTATTCAGTGTTAAAGGTACCTCAGGAAGTGAAGACCAGATCCTGGGACCTGCCCCAGCTCAGATATATTGCAGAGCTGTGCAATTATGTCTGCTGCACTTGTTTGTTCTCCAGCTTTATGCAACTCATTCACGCAGGGTTCTGTTGCCACGGGAGGGTGAGAGGGTCCTCCCCATCTCAGTCTGGCCAGTGTTAGAGCAATCCCTTGGGAGATCTGGTTCAGGCTGTGTGCATGCTAAAGGTGACATAAGAGCCATATTTCACACTTTGGCTTCTGCTATAATCCTTTCTGTATTGGTTTTTAACCTAGAGGAAAGGGACTTGAGGGAGCTCATTAGCCCTACACAAAAGAAGGGCTCCCAACTAAGAGTGAAGATGCAAGGGGATAAACATGGGCTCTGTGGCAACTAGCTTTTCTGTAAAAAATAAATAGAGATGGCAACACTGTCCTCTTCTCCAGACATGTTTTTAGAACTGGTGTGAGCCAGTCTTATGTGTGAAAGATGGCTTTGGGCTATTAACTGCAGTTTTGGTTCCACCTACACCAAAGAAATGTGATCTTGGACACATTTCTTGCTTGGTATTTCCTACTGGCTAGCTCAGGAAGTATCATGTGAATCCCATTCCACGGTGCTTAACTTCACCATATGTTATATAGGCAGCCCACGTGCCAGACGGAGCCCACAAATTCTGTTCTAATAAACCTCGGTGCTTTGTTGCCTTTATGATTAAAAAGTAAGATCTACAAGCTGTGAAAGAGAAGACAGACTAAAGATATCAAAAACAAATGCTTCAAAGTTGTGTGGTTTTTTTTTTTTTTGAAAGAGATGTAGATGACATTGATATTCCATGGAAAAATATGTTGATTTCTTTCAGTTGGCAATTTTAAACCAACTCTTCCAGTGCCTGGAAGTGGATAGGTGACACTGATATGCAGAAATATATTTGTGAAGCAATTTCGATAAGTAGATAGAAAGGGAATTGTATCAGGCTCAGCACAGACTGGCATTCCCACACCACTTGTCATCAGGAGCATCCACTCAGGCTTTTGATGTCTATGTTTATTCAATGTCAACGTTTATTCAATGCACTTGACACTTTTAAATTGTTTAGTGTAATTTTGCTTTTGATGGGGTCTTTTAACATATGCAGCAACAGACTGAGGGAGGACAATTTCAAAATAAAAGATGTTCACTCATCAAAAGCTGCTATAGTATTCAGAAGTGTTACAGTGATACTCTAGTTCCTAATACAAATCATTTGTGCACAGTATGCAAAAGGAGATTTCCAAAGACTACTGATCAGTACACCAGTGTGCTGCATACAGTAGCTGCAGACTGAAACACTGTCTGGTAAACGTGGGGTTCTCTTAAAAAGATCTGTATTCAAGCTGAAAAACAGGTGTTTTCCATCAGTCAAAAGAATAATTTTCAGCAGTCTAAGCATATAAAGGTTCCCAATATTTGGTCAGAACAGGACCGATTGGTTTCTTGTTCTACCCAAATAAAGACACTGAATTCTGTGAAATATGTCGTGGGCTGACATGGGCATTTTCACCCCCTTTAGGTGAAAGCAAAGGTTTGTGTGGAGCCCTGGGGCCAAGGTTCCCTTGCCTGCCTGCTGAAGCACTGCCTGGCTGTGCTGCATGGCAAAGGTGTGCTGATAACTGTAGGCGTGAAGGCAAGCAGGGGAGCCGCTTCACAGGGAGACATAAAGTGGTTGTCAGCAAGCCCTGCCTCTGACTATTGACATCCTGTCAGAAATATGGGGTGTTACTGGGATTGCTGAAATGAGAAAAAGTGAGTGGTGGAGCTTTTTGAGCTTATTGAAAGCTCCTCACACCCTCTTCTTTCAGCATCCTGCTGAGCTGCTGAAGTAGGGCGTTCATGGTGGGACTAAACTTACAGGATCAAGCTAACTGAGGAGGACGTTTAAGAACCTTCAAAAGGACTTATAAATCATTTCTGTTTGGACTTAGAGATATTGGAGGGTCACAGCTAGGGAGGAAATCTCCATCGCACTAGCAAGGAAGGCTAAGGCTAGCACTCAAACAAGGCTGTATGGTGGTGATAACGGTAAACTGATTTATACATAAATTGCAATGAATAAAAATAGGGAAAAGGAAATTTGCAGAAATTATGTGAAATGCTCATCCAATATAGGCTTTTTTCCTACATCAAATATTGCTTTTGCTGACTTTGTGGATGTGTTCCCAATGCAGTCAGAGAGAAAAAATGCCTATTATGGGGAAGGAAGCCTTTCTCAGTAGATGAGAGTGAGGAGTGACCCTGTCCAGGCTTATTTCACAGATGAGGGGTTCCCCTTTGCCCTTTCTGCTGGGCCAAGTGGAAACACTGAGTATCTCTGAACTGTAGGCTGCTGAAGGGGAGAAGCAGAACTGGAACTGAGAATCTGAAGTCAGCTCTTTAGAAACTAATCACTGTCCACTCTTCCTTCTCACTTCAGTCAAGTTGTGACTGAGAAAGGGGGAGTGAGTGAGAAGAGGTAGGGAAACCAGGTGTGAAGGAAAAGGGATATCTGGGAAGAAGGACATGTTCAACAGAGGAAAGAGAGAAAACATCAAGAAGATAGCAGGAGGGAACTATAAGTTGTTGAAATGTCTGAAGAAAAAAAGTAAGTATGAGTTATAGGAAGAAAGGAGAAAACTCTCAGGGAAAAATACCTATCTATATATATAGGAAATAGGGAACAGTTCAATAAGAAATAGCATCGAACTATTTTTAGAAAGCTTTCCCTAATATTCTAATTCTCTCCATTAAATGGGGAGAAGCTGAGAATGTACTGCTATACAGGTAGGAAAGATCTCTCTTTTTCTTCAAGTGATGTTATTCTGTTCAAGCTGTGCTTTTCTTAAAGTTCATCTTCTTGTTTAATTTGAGTCAGTAACAATATCAGCTTAGAAACAAAATTTGGGTAGCCTCCCCAGTGGGGAAATATAAACCACTAACCATTCTGTCAGAAAGGAAAGAAAAAGGGCCCAACACATGGAATATGTGTGTGCATTTGTGTACATATTTTATACCTGCATACATAAAAATATTTTTATATAGAAATAGAATAATTTCTTTTGTAATTCCTGACTTTCAGGGCAATCTTATTCCTTTTTGGAAACTTTACTCATGACTACTGGCAGGGTCAAAACAAGTGATGGATGAGTTTAGACTTTAAGGGTATCTATGATATGCCCGACCATGGACACAACCTCCTTGTGTTGTGGTTTGTTTGTGTGTGTTGAGTATAACTTGTAATGTGTACCTATCCTATCTGAATGACAAAATTTATGAAACACAGGTATTTGTGAAAGCTGATTTTTTTCCTTTCTGTTTGGTACCATGTATTATTATGGGTAGTTTATGGTGTCTATTTAAAGTGCTATTTTTTTTCTCCTTAAGTTCCAATTTTCAGTGTTCTTTGGTCTTACTATCCAGTTAGAAAGACTCTGAGCACTGTTTGTGCTGTTCTGACTTTTTGGTTGTGGAGCAGTCTCCAAAGCACCATGTACTTCTTGAAGGCCCCAAAAACAGTCTGCAAAATGCCTTGGTGGAAATGGTGGGTACTAAGTTGCTGCATGTGCTTGGATGTGCATGTTTCAATATAGGTTTTTTGGTGGAGGGAGGGGACGAGGTGTACTTTTGTACTTTGTACAATGTACTTTTGGGCCCATATTACGAGGCTTCTTTTTTTTAGGCTGAGATTGTGATAGTTATTCTTGTGAACAATCCCCAAATGGTAGATAATGCACTTATATCTGCTTTTTTATGTTGCAAGGCTGGAATTTTCAAAAGGGCCAAGTAAGATTAGGCCATTGGCAGCCAGGTTGTACTTTTGAGGATTCCAGACTCTGACGCTGTTAGACATAAGGAAACAAAACACTAGGTTATTCCTTTTATTTGAAATCACTTTGATCACATAATTAATTTATGTAATCAGTATTTTTGTTCTGTTTTGTTCCCCCCCCCCCCCCCCCCCCAACTTACCCCCCGGTGAATTCTTCATTTCCAATGCACCTGTCTAGTTCATGGATTTTAAATACTTAGGTTTTCACAAATTTCCAAAATTCTGTACAAGCTGTTGCAGAGTGTCTTCAGACCAGTGGCAACGTAGTCCTACTTTGTATATACACCATTGTGCTCTCACTTGGGTTGCCTGGATTTTCATCTCTCTGCTTGCCATGATGCTTTTGATAAGGTAATCCATGGATCGATGTAGTGATAAACCATAAAGTTTAAGTCAGAAATCAGAATGGAAATCTGGTAATGATGGAAAAGAAGAGACATTGCCATATGGTGTTCAGGAACCATGCGGAGGAGGATGCCTTTTTTCCACAGCCACCCTACTGTTTTTAAAATGAAGTACATTTTGAATAGAAAGGAAGGGTTGGATATCACTCCCATGGGCCTCAGAGCTTAATTCATAGATAACTTCCAATCTTTTGATTGGAAATGTTTTGCTTTTTTCTTCAACTTTTCTATCAGTAGCAACTGGACTTAGCATCTCGCTGTGGTAGTACAGGAAACATTTAACTTTTTGGAAATGGCTTGGGACTGGCTAATGTTTTCTTCTTGTAACTTATAAGGTTAAAAACTCAAAGTAAAGTTGTTTAACTGCCAAGTCTGATTGTTTTAAGAAATGAAGAAAAACCATCTGAACACAAAAAAAAAAAGGGACACCTTTCATTTCTCTTCTTCCAAGTCTGTAATACATGGATTTAAAATTATGCTTTTAATCCCATATGAACTGCCTATGCTGCAGAAGGAATCCCTAGCTATGGTGAATCATAGAGATTCCCTTAATGTACTCTGATATGAGGTATCCCAGTCATTAGCGTGGGGCAGACAGATAACAGGAAAGCTGGGCTTTTTGGGGCCATAGCCAAAGTGTAGGCAGAATACCCTAGAACACATGAAAGCACCCGCTAAAGCACTGGTCATATGTGTCTGCCAGCTGAGCCCCGTTTACATATGTTCATGTTGTCCACAACTGTGGAGAGAGCTGTGAACAATACAAAATTTGCTTTCCCTCCTCATGATATTTTTCAGTTGTATCTCATGAGTTAAGCTGGCAGCATGGGTAGCAAAAAGACAGTACTACTGCTCGGCCAGTGGTGTAAAAGTGGCCTTGCACCATTAAAAAGTGAATGCAAAGATCAGAACTGTCCATTAAGCAGAGCACCCATCTTGCATTCTGCTGAGAGCACCCTCTTCTTCCATAGTGATGGTCTCTGTAGTCAGAAAAATTCCTGTGGACAACTGTGTGTCCCCACGGGTGAGTTTCTGAAGTTGCCGGCTGTGCTCTCTCGGGTCCTAATTAGTAAATGAATGTAAAGGAAGCCTGATTTGGACTGAGGAATACTTTATGAGCTACTAGGTAAATTTATTACTACTGAGTAATAGTAAAAAGTTGGCTTTGTTAGTTCAGACCAAAAATAATGCACATCTTTGTATGTTTTTCTCAAACTCATCAAAAGAGATTACAGTTCTAGACGCTGACATGACAAGCTCTAATGAGGAAAGTAGGGATAAAACAGCTTTGAAATATCAGAGTTCACAATGTGCTCAGCAGAGATTGACACAAGTCTAACATATTGATACACATAATTAAGTGTGGGTTTCCCCAACAAGTCGAAAAGGAATTTTAATATTTTAAGAAGTCCCTAAAGCTATCTGACCATCCTTGGCTTCCCATTTGATCTGATGATTGGAGAACATAAGAAACTGTGAAGGAAGAACTAACAGCCATTCCCAAGCTCAAGGTCCCCCCCACCTCCCCTCCTTGTGATTTGATCTCGGTATGAATATTACTTATTTGATCTGCTGCTTCTGCAGTTTATCATTCAGTGCCTGGACCTCAGCTGGGTTTAAAATATTTAGAAAGAGGCTGCCTACAGATGGTGGGTAATTTAATGTGTAACTGCTTAATGTAGTTGGTTTTCAGAGAGGCAAACCCCAGGATTTAAAATGATGTGGAAATACCAGAATAGAGCTCCCTTACTGAGAAAATGCCATTGTTAAACATTTATCAATAGACTCTCTTGTACAGAACATTGATGACAGTTCAAGCTGTCCTTAGATGGATTCTCATCCTCCTGGAGTTACACAGCAATGCACAGCGTGACACAGTGTGACAAGATGTGCTTCAGCTATAAAAACGTTCATATTGCATAAATATCCGTTTAATGTTTTTGCCCTAAAGTGCATCACACAGCACAGAGACCCATACTTTCTGGAGTGGTGAATTTGTTTTGTAGATGCTGCATCTATTATGGGATTTGAGATTGTAATATCACACTATTATTACTATTTTTTCTTCTATAGTGTCCCTTGTGTGCAATTAAAAGTAATGACTTCTAATGAGTCCCTGACCTACTTCAACCCACTGGAAGGAAGCTACTTCTCAAATTCGAACACTTTATATTACACACATTCCTCCTTTGTCGCATCCTGTTCTACCAGGGCAGCACAGCAGGTGACAAACTGAAATATGCTTGCTGTAGCATGTCTGGTTGGACTTTATGAAAGGTATTTTCTGGCTGGTGGGGATAGAATGCAATGCAGTGGAGCTTTAGTATTTTTTCATCCCATAATCTGATACTATGCAATTACAAGTATTAACTATAAGAAATTACTTTCTCTAGGGTAATTCGGTTTATTCAGAATACTGTAGTTGCTAGTCCATTTGTCCACCAGAGACAACCTCAGAAATAGGTATGATAGATAATTACCGTGTTTGTAGTTGAGGAAAAAAAGAGAAAATCAGTAATGAAAGAGGATTTGCATGTTTGATTTTATCCCCATATTTCCACTGGGCTGGCGATTGCATCTGTCTCTGTAATTTTTCACGTACCAGACCAACCTATGATGGTTGCAGAAATATTTTTGTTGGCAACAAACCATGCTGCATTGATTCTCAGCTATGTCCTTTTCTCATGAAAAGATCAGTGCAGCTCATTGAAGATATATTCTGCTCGGGAATATGTCTTCAGAAGGTAACTCATGGCAACAGAAGTAAAGTAAAGCCAGTGAGAGAGTAATAGAAAGTGAAAAGAAAGAGTAAAATAATTTACCCATCCCAGCTCAGAAGCATTTAGGTGTGATGGATCACTTCTGTCCCTGTGTTTGGGGGAAAAAATAGCAATAGCTATGTTGCTTTTTATCACGAAGACCATAACTTTGCACAAAACCTATACAAATGTATAGGGAACTTTCAAAAGATTTGAAACTACCTTATCATTAGCTCCTCGTCATTAGGTGTATGAATTGCAAGCACCCTTGACAGAAACTGCTATGATATTTACTGCAAATAGAATGACTTGGAATAATTCAGATGGATTTAAAAAAATTCCTGCCTTCCACGTGAAATCAGCTAATGCAGCTTTCAGATTATACTTTTGTTCTTTTCCTTTCCAAAGCTTTTAAATTCTACTAAACTTTTTTGAGCTAAATACATTTTAAATTGCATTCATCTAGGTGAAAAACATACCTGTTTTTTCTTGCTTTTGCTCTAGTTGATATGAACATATTTTTTGGGGGGTGTGTGGAAATCTGTGGTAATTCCTGAACAAAATGCGTTGCTGGACACATGATAAATACTGTGGTTGAGTGTCCTTAACATACAGAGAGAGCATTAAGTGTGTATGTCTAAATTAGTTTAGAATTACATGTGTTTACAAATGTAAGTGAATACCTATATACATTTACTGGGAAAATATATTGTCACAAATCGCTCCTCTTCATGGTAAAATCCATGGAAAGAGGCTGAATCAGAGAACTTCATATGCTGAAACTTTTCCACAACATCAGCTCTAGCAGAGGTGGTTTGTAGCTGGTGGACTTGGCAAGGTGTCACCCTGCCCAGCTGCTCTGAGCATTGAATGGGGCATCTCACATCTCCAAAGGCATTACTGAGTCTTAATGTGTTATATCTTCCCAGGATGATTTAATGTTGGTCTATCCTGAAAATGAATGAAATGAGGTCCCTAATGGCGGCATGGGTGACCTATTCAGTTTTTGTCATAGATAGACAGATGACATCGCAGAAGGAAGTTGATCATTAGCTGTGCACAGATGTCTTAATAGTCATGTGTAGCCAAAATAAGTGGGATTGTGAGATTCAGCAGAAGACGTAGCTGTTTACAGTATTGTTCTACATAGTGCGTATAAAAGTTGAATTAATCTCCCAGGCTCCCTTTATAGTCAGTGGAGAGAAATGGGCAGTTTCAGGGTGCATTTCATCTCCTCCTACAGTTAGTAACAAAAAAGAAGATTTTTAAACTTGTTTGGTATAGTGTAAGGTGTTATTAAGCCTCATCAAACTCTTTTGAATCTTGAATGTCTACCTTGAATGACTTTAGCATTACTGTACTGCAGGCTGACATGTTTTTCAGAAGTGAAAGCAGGCTAAGATGATGCTCTGGCTGATGGCAATTTACAAATGTGACTAATAGCTAAACTATAGTGACCTCAGCTTTCATCCAGCAACTGTTCAATATCTAAGCCCTGACGATTCATTTCACCGCTGTGAGTTTTTTGTACTCACAAAGAGCTCTTTCTTGCTGTACAGAAAAGGGAATAAAAATCTTGAAAAGACAGGGCCATTAATGATTAATGATAGACATTTAACATTCAAAAAAATCACCAAGTTGAAAACGTGTTTCCACAGTCAAATTTTATTTCAAGCACTTTTACTCCTTTGCAAGCTTTATTAGTTGGTGGTAAAATGCCAGTTGATACTGAGCAATCACTAACCTAAAGTTTATTGACTTCAATTTGTTAGCTATAATTATTACTATTTTTAATGTGCTATTGCTAATATTCTTCAAAAAAAAGACTGCTCAGTGATGAGAGAATGGAAAAGGGAAATAAAATGCTAGTTGATATGTTAAAGTTAGTAGTGATAGGACTGAGTGGGTAATGAAACTGAAGATGCGAGTGATTTAAGCCCGTTACGCTGGGTGACTGTACAGCACAGTTAGTGCTGTAACTCATAATCAGTAATGTTCAAAATTACTGGTGATTCCTTTCTCAGGTCTTTTTTCTTATGAGCTTAGCTCATTTCACTGTCTGCTACTCTGCTCCCAAATCATGCTTTCAGCTGAAAGGCTGTATAAAGGAAGATGGCATTTGGAATGGCCAGCTGATACTTTACATTGACAAATGCAGCATGCAAATGGATTTGAAAGTTCAATAAAAAAAGTTCCAGTGAACTTCTGGCCAAAACTTGGACAGCATGTCATTGAAGAGAAGGCATACTAAGAGCTGCCTGCTGTGGTGAAGACGCTTTACTGGAAGGGCAAACCTAGGTCACGTAGTTTCCTCTACCTTCCTCAGTACCACACCTCTATGTTTTTGGGTTTGGATCCCAGCAGTGAACCCACCAAACAGATCCAGGGTAATGCTTCCCTGTGAATAGTCCTGGACTCGGGAGTGGTGAGTGGCTTTTATTTTCAGTGTACAGGGGACTGCCAGTGGTTTACCACTTGGCTGAAATAAATGAAAAATTACATTAGCTGCCTTTGGCACTTGTGAATTTGTCCACACCTTCTTCATCAGAGAGTAGAAGCCTGTTCTGTAGTAATGCTTGGTGGAGATCTCATACAGATGTTTTTCCCCCTTTGAAGTGAACTGCTGCCACAGTCATGCTTTGTGGACAGTTAGTTCTTAAAGTAATTGCTCCATCTTCTGTAATCCTCTGGGAAGGGGAGCTCTTTAGAGACAGATTTTAAATCAGCTTGGAGATGTATACAAAAAGATCCAGAAAAAAACAGAGACTATTCTTGACTGCTGATTTTGGCTTGAATGTATCTTGAAGGCTTAGCCTGTCTACTTAGTTCTCAGTAATTGTTTTCTTTTTTTTTTTTGTTCCAAATTGTTTTATTTTTTTAAGCATGCAGAATCATTTTCCGATGTCAGTGACTGGATAGTTGGATGACATGAAGCCACCACTGACTTAGATTAAAGGACTGGAGGATTGCTGGTAGTTTCAGCAGTAGCTCAGTATGCTCCAGGATTAAGACCAATACATAACTAAAACTGCATATTGTTTCAAAGCACCACGCTATAAATGTTTGTTTTCAAACATTTACCAGATACCTCAAGCTTAAAAAAATAATTAAAATAAGGCTTGTATGAATTCCTCTGTATAATAATTTCAAAGAGTTCAAATCTGTCACCCACTAGAAGTTGAGAGTTTATCAGCAGATCACAGGTTAATGGGAGGCAGCAGCCAAACCGTAGGGTAGGAAAAAATAGAAAAAATATATCAATGAACATTCAAACATGAATGCTTTTAGCCATTGTCAGTGAACGTGACAGCTGTTGTGTGACAACGAATTCAAATGTAGTTATATAATCCATTGTTTTTTTCCTCCCCCCCTCCCCCAAGGAAAAGGAAGTATGCTATTAACAGTGCTATATAGCACTTAAATACAATGTAAATGTTACACATACTGTATTTAATTTTGAAAATTTAGATTGAGAAAACTAGAATGAGAAATATAAAACCCCTTCACAGGTCTCTTTCAAAATGCAAATTTATGTCTCAAGGGGCCAGTGGAACTTAAAGTATAAATACAGTTAAAAACACATATTACTGAATTGATAGAGCATGACAGTTCCCTTGCTTAGGCAGCATTATGCTCTATCTTGTAACATGTACTTGGGGACATGTAAAATGGTTTATTAAACCTACAGTCCATAACTACAGTTGTTACATTATAATGTATATATTTTACATTCATGGATTATTGAACCACTAAACCCTAACAATTTGTCCTCATGCCAAACAATTTCTTTGAGTGTTGTCCGAGTCTTTTCAGTAACTGTGTAACTGTTGGAACATACCCCAAATCCTCAAATTTTAAAGCTATTTTTCAGCACCCCCCTCTATACAAATATACATTTAAAAGCACGCAAGGAAGAAAGTTCCTGTTTACTTTTACATAAAATGCTTTCACAGAAAGAAATCCATGAGGTATTTCTGGGTAGGAGATCTGCAGTTTTGGGGAGAAAATTCTTGAATGTAAAGTGTTGTCTATAACCACGAGGGATGAATACAAAAAGAAATAAGGAAAATAACTACATATTCTGTTGCGTGAACCATTTTTCTCAAAACTTAGGGATGGCTTGTTATTTAGAGACTGTCTTTCTTCCTACTTTTACATGGCATATTGTTCTTTCATGCTAGTGAAAAGTTGGCAGAAGTTATAAACCAGTGGTGATTAACCCTATTAGGTATGCCAAATGATTTCAGGGTGTTGGATTTGGACTGTATTTACTTTCCGTTTTCTTCCACTGTTATTAGAAATAACTCTAGGGAAGAAGCAGAACTACAAAGAGCTGAAAAGTAAGAAAGTAGCACCTCTTCTCTGCATTTTCCAAGGCCCCAAATAAGTGATATTCATAGTACATAAAATATCTCTATTGATCTGAAACATCTCATTGCTGTGTTGTACCAACGGCTCTCCTACAAACACATATCTAGAATCTGTTATTCATCTCATGCCTGAAGAGAAACAGGAACTGAGAAAGTTAATGGATATAACTCTGTGGTCTAGACTTCAAGATTTTCAATGACAAAGTATCCGTCTAAAAGATCTCTTACTGGTGTTGATTTTATGAACATTATCGATGAAATAACTTTCAGCAAAGCAACAATGCCATAGTGTTTGTGAAATGGCACACCGAGGAACAAAATGAGTAAAATCACAGACGGTGTCTTTATTTTTTTTCCATCTGGAAAAAGATGACTGGTTTAGAGAGTAATAGAGCAAATTTAGAAAGGGAATGATATGTGCTCTAAATGCGCATATTTGTGTTATTACAGGGCAAAATCTCTTGTCTGTAAAGAAATATAGATGTTTCAAACATTTTCTGAAGAAAAGGAATTTATACAAGGCAAGTTTTGTAAGGACAATTTTTCCTTTATTTTTACTTGGTGGATCTTTGCTGTGTTAGGAATACTGATTTCCATGAGATATAACCTTTAGCTTACTTTTTCTGTGATTCTCCTTCTCCTTTTTTTCTGTTCTCTCTGGTTGTTATTATTACAACATTTCAAATTATTTATTCTGAGGTGTTTCCATGAGCAGAAAATTTCTTACAGAAGAATACAGCCAAATTACATAAGAGTTTATTTTGTTTGCTTCTGACTGAGAAATGGTTTTACCGTCCCTTAGGCTATAAACTGTTTTTTCAGGCTGTAAGAGTCTATGCTGTCTTTGCAGGTATGGTTAATGACCAGACTCCTTGAATCCCTTATATTTGCCTCAAATCCCTTTTTAGTTTGTGCTGATGAGGAAGCACTGTACAGGACCTAAGGGTTGCACTGAAACTTTCTACTATAGCATCTAATACAACAGTGAGCATTTACCAGATCACCTGTTATCTGGGACTGCTAAGTTCCGTTCTCAACAGAATCAATTTAGGAACTCTGTTCAGATTGCTTTCTTGAAGACTATTTTATTGTTTGTAAGATGTGAATTAAGCACCTGTTATTAATATAGATTACAAATGCAATGCAATATTTTCAGTATCTTTCATTTCAAGCTAGTGACTATTTAATCAGTTTTACCATTTTAAATAAGAAAATCATTCCCCTTTTAAGTTATCGTAAATGTTAATTAAACTTTCTTGCACCAAAATACTCTTCAGAATAATTGAATATTGCTTACAGACAGATGCTTCTGGACATTGCCAAACCATTTATTTAAGATAAGAGTTAGTAGAAAATCATCCTAGATTTTTTTTTCCTATGAAAACAGTAATTTATTTTAAAAAGGTATTTCAGTTATTTAGCGGGTTTTTTTTTGTTTCTACAAAGATTACCATCCTTGTAATCTTTCTCCTTCTCTATATGTGTATTGTATACAGATAATTTTTTTTTTTTTGGTGTTTTTTCATCAGGTAGCTTTTGGTATTAACTACATAGTCTCCATATTCTTAAATCATGAACAACACCATATTAAAACTGGAAAATGAAAAATCTATGACAGACAAAGTTTGAAAAATAGGAATAAAATGGGAAAGCACACTTGCATGTACATAAATAGACAAAATAATGAATGGAAATAATCTACATTTTACTCGTCAAATTTAAGTGTAACATTTTTAAGAATCACAGTCATCAAAACTGACCTTTTCATCTTCTGTAGTAATAGTAAGAATTCCTCCTTTTTTTTTTCTTTTTTTTCTTCACCTGTTTCTATCAGAGCCAGGATCAAAAAAGAAGTTGTTACACTTACATGTCAAGAATCATGACATCTGGAGAAAAGCAGAATGCATTATTTCTCGGTGAGAGTGTTATACAATAAGACTTGACTGACATTTTGCAAAATCTGAGATGCTTTCTGATCAGTTGATTTAATTAAAACAAGATATTCAGTTCTGCGCAATGCTTGTGCATAATCTATTTTAAGCCTTTTAAACATACAAGTATATAGTGTAAAATGGTATTAGATTGACTTGAATGACTTGTCATTCTATTTGCAGATACCTCAAATCAGCTATGCATCTACAGCTCCAGAATTAAGTGATAACACCAGGTATGACTTCTTCTCTCGAGTGGTCCCACCGGACTCCTACCAAGCACAGGCCATGGTTGACATCGTGATGGCCCTTGGATGGAACTACGTGTCGACGCTGGCTTCCGAAGGCAACTATGGAGAGAGTGGCGTGGAGGCATTTACTCAGATCTCAAGAGAAATTGGTGAGTGTATGTTTATCAGGTTTTGTATTTATAGCTGCCGGGTTACAAAGCATTGCTGAGCTCTGCCTAGGTCTATGCAGTGTGATCAGAACACCTGCAGGAGTGTTACCTGGACTGAAGTGGAGGGGTTTATGGATGATTTTGCTGCTCACGCGTCTACCAGGGTGACAGTTCTGGCAGTAATTTAAGAAGAGCTCCTGAAGAGACATACATTTTTTGCCTCTCTCCCCTTTTGGAAAGGGGAGTTAGGGGCAAAAAACAACCACCAGCTAAATTACAGCCAGTTTTGAGGAGATGCAATTGATTTATCTTAGGAAAATCATAATCCAATAAGACCTCATTTTCCATGTTCCAGCACTGATAAATCTTGGGTTTTTAGTTTTGATGAATTTGAAAAACAACAAAAAAATCTGTGAAGTACAAAGACATACCCTTGTTGTTTTTCCTTCAGGATGAAATGTGCTGTATAAATACAGGCATTATTATGGGAAGTATATTTAAGTCCCTTTGATATTTTTTTCCCCATACTTCCATAGTTATTTCTGGCCTGCAGAAGCAGGATTTCTCAGGAGCAGTAGGTTTTGGACACCAAGGAATAGGTTGATGAGTAGCAGGTGGTTTGAAAGAGGGCGGTACACTAAGTACAGTGTTAAATGACACAAAATAATATCCTTTCAAAAAAAATTTTAAAAATTGCAAACAGCCTTCCTGTCCTTCCTCAGAAAGCCTGGATTAATCTACTGGATTTGACTTTCAGGGCATGTACATATGAACTCTGGTTCTTTCAAGTCAGCTTGGGTGAGAAAATATCTTCCATTTTCAATAACCGCACGTAAATATAGAGACCATCTCAGTCATATAGGAAGACACGTGTGTGTCTCAGGTACTTGTGTTTGAACCATAAAGGTTACTGATTACTCACAACAATTTGGCAGTAAGACAAAAACGCAGTGATTCATGCCATTAGGGAACCAGTGAGTATAATATGCTCGATCAGTTAACTAATAAATATTCTGTTTCTAGCTTCTAATCAATGCTGTCAGATCCTAGATGTTTTCATGAGAAAGCCAAGACTGACTACTATACAGTGGTTTGATCTGGAGTTAGCAAAGGCTTGGATAATTCTTCCACAGTTCATATCTAAAAGAGACGGTTTATCTATTGTGTTAGATACAGCAGTGAATAGATTGGCTGCCCCCGACATTCACTGAGTTGAAATTGACTGAAAAATTTTTCATTGGCTGAAAAATCACTTTTTCTTGAAACAACCTGCAGCCCAGCTAGCTCTGCTGAGTCCGTAAGGTAGACAGATAAAGTGCTCAGGACTTTTTTTACTGTTTCTCATTTCCAGAAACATGAGAGTTCTTCAGATGGGTGCAAGAACAACAACGGTGATTTCATTATAATCACAATGACTTGAGTTTGTGTCAGTTGGATCTTGATCGATCCTAGAATAAAAAAAGACCATTGTCATTTGGTAAACAAAAATATTAATAGGATTAATTAAATAAATATTATTAATAAGATTGTGAATCCAAAACAATTAAAATCATGAATGGGTGTCCTAAACATTACAAGATCTGCATAATACCAAGACGCATAAAAAGTGGTGATTCCCCTTATGACTTGTGTTCTCTACTAGAGCACTTGATTTTGGTAACCTCTGAGCTCATAGCAACTTACCAACTATTATGGGTACTGGGGACTCACATGGTTCTGAAGAAGGAAAGCAGAGGAGAAGCAGGACAGGCAAATAACTTTTAATTCCTAGAAAAATGTTGAAATAAATAATCGGGTAAATTATAAGTAACCACAGGGACATGATCAATAGCCAGTGCAGAGTTGTCAAGAACAAATAGTATCAAAGCCATCTAAAAATTTTCTTTGACAGGATAACAGCTTTGTAGCTGGAGAAGAACCACTTGATGTCATGTCTCTTGAATTTAGTAATGTTATCTCAACTGTTGCATACAGTATTCTCCTGAGCAAATTTGGGCATTGTGATCTAGGTGAAAATATCATAGGCTGGATGCAGACCCATTCAGAAAACTTTGCTCAGAGTGTAATTAGCAATGGTTTCTATTTAAAAGGAAGAATGTGTTGTGTGGTATTTGGCAGGTGTTTTTGCTGGATCAAGTACTAGCCAATATTTTCATGTTTAGTCTAGAGGGACTTGGAATGAAGGATATGCTTGTAAAATCTGGAGGTGACTTCAAGCTGGGAAGGACTAGGAGTGTATTGGAAGAGATTCTTAGAGTCCAAAACTGAAGATATGGTCTGAAAAAATAGTATGCAATTTAAGAGACAAATGCAAGGCATTGTGCTTCAGCAAGAAGGATCTGTACAATGAGGAATACAGAAAGACTGGTCAGAAAATGCTATCTCAAAAAATGATCTGAGCATGACAGTAAACAGTACAGTAACCTGCCTCTATTCCTCATGTTTTACTGGAACATGCAGATGGGCATACCATCTGTAAAATAATTTGGGTAATCCTCCAATTTGCCTGGCAGTGTGAAACCTCATTTTGACTCAGTACACATTTTGACCCTCACTTCACAAAAGGTGAGAGACTCCGCAAGCGAGAACAAAGACAATCACAAATCTTGAAAAGGTGGTCTGTGAGGAGCAACTGAGCAAGGTGGTTTGTTAGCCTGCAGAAGAGCTGACTAAGAAGGGAAGGTGATGGAAAACAATGTTTTCAAATAGACAAATGGCTTTTACAGAAAGGTAGAGGACCACTTGTTCATCCAAATACAGTGTATGTGAACAGAAGTAATGGAATTAATCTCTAGCATGATTCCGTTTAGATTTGGAGAAAGCTCCTTTTAATGGTTAAGACATTAAAGCATTAGACCAGATTGCTTGGGGACATTTTGGAGCCTCCATTGCTGAGGATCAGGGAGAATGCATTAGACAAACACCTGCCCAGGGATACTTAGTTCTTCCTTGGGGCTGGGAGGTGGATCCAATGATTTCTTAATATCCCTTCCAGCCTGATTCTATTATCCACTGTCCTCAGACTTTTCATCTGAACCATAGGGCTGGAAACGCTTTTAAAATGGAAAGTTCAAATAGCATCTAATTATGAGGTCTGAGACAATAGAGTCTAGGCAGGTTTATAAAAATCATCGCATAGTATAAGACTGCACACAAAACAATAAAATTACCAGCTATATGTTAATAAACTGTGTGTTAAGAGAACTTAATCAGAACATTGCTCCCCTTGTGCTGCTGGCATACAAATGTACGGGACAGCTCAACTCCTTTCTGAGTACTTTACATCTTGTTTAAGATAAGTAGCCAACAACTGGAAGCAAAATGAATGTGAAGATAAGCATAATGGAAAGCAATAAATCTGAGGAAAGGATGTGAAAGAAATTGATATATTAATTTCTGAAAAAAGTTCAGCGCCTGAGAGGACATGTGAGATAGCAGTTTAGAAAACATAAATAGGGAAACTTGGGTGGGTTTTTGTTGGGTTTTGTTCGTTTGGTTTGGTTTGGTTTTTTTCAAAAGTTTTCTCCAGTCAGTTAAGAATAAAGAAGGGGTAGGGTTTTAAATATTTTTAAAATAGAGATTAATTTCATGTACTTATAATTTCAGGTACTTATTTGTTGTGAGCTTGACTCTTTGCCTCTAATTTCCAGTTTGATTGACCCTCTGTTCAACTTGTATTTTTTGATCAGTAACAGAAGCAGAAAGGAAGGAATAGGCTCACAAATGAAAAGTGGAATACTGAAAAGGTCAAAGTGGTGCCACCCTGACATGTCACAGAATATATTACATATCAGAATCTGCTCTCATTTTAATGAAGAAGATCCTGTCTGGGACAAAGCATAGCTGGAAATTAAATATTGTACATGACAATGATTGTAAGGAGAATAGGGAATGGTACTTATTCCAACACATTCTTCCATGCATTATTGTTTGAAGACGATTAAATTTATAGAATTTTCTACTCCCATTACAAAGTTAATCAATGATACCACTATAATCAATTTGGCATCGTGACGAAATAATTTTGGTACATTGGCCAAAGGAATGAATTCATACAAAATGATAATGCTTAAGAGTTTAAGCATTAAACTGAGAGAAACTTGACTCACTGAGAGAAACTAAAAAGGGGAAAAGAAGGAAGCACATTTTACCAAGTCCTCATTAAACTGTCATGCTGAATATTGCTCTTCTATTTACTTTGCTGTTAATGATGTTTGCAAAATAAATGTTGGAAAGTCTCTAATCAGACTTCTTTTAATGGTTCATTCCCCCTGCTATTAGACACCAAATGAATTTACCATCAGAGAGAAAAATCATGGGATCCTTTTCACTTTTTTACAGAATACAAAAATATTTGCTTCAGAAAAATCTCTTTGGGGTCAGAATACTTGCTCAGTTAGTGCAATGTTTGTACTGGAAAATGTAACAAATCCACAAATAGTATATGAAATGCTACATGACAGACTTTATCCCCATTAGTGGTCAATGAAAAAGTGGCACAAGCACTGATGGGTACTGGCAGTGAAACACTTATGAAACTATCAGAAGAGGAGGTAAAAATGATAAAGGCGGGGAACTGTAGCTGATCATTAAGAATAGGTGAGGAACTTCAGCATTGCTTGTCCCTTTTTTCCATGTAATTCGGTTTTGCATGTCTTGTCAGAGGTGTAAAGAAGACAGCAAAGAGGATTTAGGACCAAATCTTTGAGCCAAAATGACATAACTTCATAGCAGCTTTACCCCAGAAGAGAATGGTGTACTTAATATCAGCGTGTACACTTGAATGCTTGTTTTTAGGAACAGGGTTTTGCAGTTTTACCTACTCCCTTTATCCTGGTATTTTGCAGTTAATAGCATTTTTCTGAGAAGGAACTGCAGTTACTTTATGATCCTTCATAATATTTTACCATTACAGTCACATTGATAATTATATACCTAATTGTAATGAATACATATGCTGAATGAATGCTACAGTAGCTTTATTTAAATTGTTTCAGACTTCAACATAGCTAGCTATATTTTGTTAACATAAAGAATGGTCTGAGACATTTCTTTGACATAGTTCTTAGGTCATCTTTCTCTCTTGTCAGTTTTTTTTTTGTGTCTACAGTTGTGCATTGTATCTCTGCTTTTCTCCAAATTATTGGATTAATTCTTATCTTTAATACCTTTTGGACATCTAAAGCTTTCAATGTATAAAGTGAAAGTTTAGTGGGAAATGAGCAGGAAATGAATGGGTTGAGCAGGAAAATAAAACTTAAGGGTGTGTAACCTTTCCTCTCCACTTAGATTATTCATTGATAATTTAGAAATAAATAAGATGGATTGCTGTTAAGATTAATTCACATTTCCTGCAGTAATCTTTTTTATACCTTTGATATAAAGCTAAAGCTCTTTATATCTTGTTAAGTAAGCTGATGAATAGACTTACTTTTTTTGTGCCCCCCCCAAGATGTTATTTAATAGAAGATGAAAAATATCTTGCAACATGAAGACTGAAGAAATACAATACATGAATTGTAACCTTTTTCCCAGAGATTTTTCTGCTTTAAAGGCTGGTTTCAAGCTTAACAAATTAATTTTCACAACTAATAATGTTCTAACATACCCTCACAAAAGGGAAACAGTTTAATTCAATTTTAAGTTTTACTTTTATATTTCCGTAGCTGAACTCTATTGATAACACTGTATTTCAAGCTGCAAGCTGTAATTAATAATACCACTATATAATTGGCTACAGGAGCTTCAAAATAATGTTTGAAAAATTACAAAATCAGATGGTAGGTGTATTAATATTGCAAAAGCTTGAAAATTATTCCTGCAGTTTTTAGTATTTGTACCAATTAGTACCTGATAAAGAACAGTGTAATTTTTAGGGATTTAGAACGAAGGACCATTTTAATTTCTCTCAGTGGTGCTAATCAATATGATATTCTTCAGCTTTAATTATATGTTTTTTTTCTCTGTAGTTTTAGGGAGGTATCTCGGAGCAGTGACCCTCCAGTGATTGTTGGAAGAGGGACTTCTTTATCTCTAATAGCTCTTGGGGGGTTTCTTCTTCAGTCAATCAGTTGAGGCACTTTTTAAACCTCCTGTAGAAAGCTCACTAGCTACAGTGGAGGTGAAAAAAAAAAAAGGCAGAAAGCTTCTGTAGAACTGGGTTTTGTATCTGCCCCAAAGAGTATGTGCTGTAGAGTGGACTGTAGTGACGAAAGTTACATAGCCAACCTTGCTTCCTTAACCAGCGTGGCACAGGTTTGCTGATAAACTTGGAAGAGTTGTATTCTCTTCAGATTTATTCTTGTGGCCAATTCAGGCAATAATTTCTCTCATTAGGGGTGCTTTTAAGGTATTATGACAAAAAATGCCAGAAACAGTTACAAAGAAGCCTAAGTAATTTACAGACAATATAATTTTTTCATGGATTGTCTAAGCAAGGTTGTCACATATTTGAAACCACTGTTATACTTCAATACTTCTGGAGTGAACTAAGTAGTTATGAGAGTTGGCAAAGGGGGTCCCAAGGAGGCTTTAGTCTGGAGCTAGGGATAGATACCATCCTTATGCTACAAGGGATATACTTGTACGCTAAACACTTCCTCTTGTTCCCCTACTTGTACAAATTATTTTTATTCTACAGGAGACAGTTTGCAATTTGATTCTGGACAGAAGTCCTGGGCAAGAAATAGGGACTTCTGTTTGTGCTTGAAACCAAAAGAAGTCAGTGAATACGTCCCTGAATCTCATGGGGTTTAGCAAAGGCTTAAATGCACAGGAAGGTTGTCTCTGAGGCTATCAACAAGGCTCACGCTTCCTGGTTTTTGCCCACTGATATTTATTGTCTCATGCCAGCTGGGGTGTGAACTGTGGTCAAGACTGAGCTGTTTTTACATGGTACAGATACCAAATAGCTGTGATACTGAATCTCTTCTGAGTCTGAAGCTGATTTCATTTTGCTTATAGCAGTCAGCTCTTGGAGAGCTGAGACAAATAAGCTCCTCAGAGCAAGGACCAGTATGTTTCCACAGTGATGCCTACTGTGGTGAATTTAGAACATTTAGAAAACTCTGAAAAATAAATGTTAAAAGCTCATTATTATATGGAGGTCCTCTGCACCTTTATGTGTATACTCACATATTTAACTCACTCCTATAAGTATTATAGAAGTCATTGGACTATATGAATTTTTTTTTCTTTGTACTTCATGTGAACACCAGATATTTGCATTGGTTGTGAGTACAAATTCAAAGAATATTAAAAATGTCCAGGAAAGAAAGTTTTGTTTCAGCAGTGCAGTGCTTTAGTGCAATGGCTTTTTAGTAGAACCTTTTAACTCAGTCATGATATCTAGGTCAAGATTTTTAAATTTAAAAATGCAAAAAAAATTATAAATGTGTTGATGCTAATTTTAAGAAAGCGATCTTATTAGATTAAAAGCATACTTTTGTTGAAATATAGTGTGGTTTTCATAATGAATATTCATTTTCATGAAGTGATTTTTCAAATGCAGAGCTGTTTGCAGTGGTGGTTGGGGATTACAAGTTTCAGTGTTTATAAACTGAAGTCAGTAGTTTAAAGGAAACAATTTCAAATAAGATGTAAGGTGTACTTCTTAATATTAGATGTGAATAAGCATTTAAAAAATACTAAGGGATACTGGTATATTTATTTGGGGTTTAAATCAATAAGACAAATCTTTCTAAAAGGAGGCTAATTACAAAATATTGGGCCAAATTCAGAAATCACTGCTTAAACTATAGTCTATACTATGCTTGAGACCTCTATGATTATAAGGGTGCTAAGGTGTACTTCTTAATATTAGATGTGAATAAGCATTTAAAAAATACTAAGGGATACTGGTATATTTATTTGGGGTTTAAATCAATAAGACAAATCTTTCTAAAAGGAGGCTAATTACAAAATATTGGGCCAAATTCAGAAATCACTGCTTAAACTATAGTCTATACTATGCTTGAGACCTCTATGATTATAAGGGTGCTTTCTGGACATATAAACTGTTATTAATATTTTCTGAAATAAAGGTAGGATAAATATATAGGTATATTAATCTGTCAGATTAATGTCTGATCTGTCAGATCATTGCAATGACAGAAACAAAATTTCTCAAGTGCTGCAGTTCTCTGTATTAGTACGTATTACTGTAGAGCCTGTATCTTCTCTTAGATTCTGTGACTCTCTTTTGCTAGGAAGGAGTCCCAGAGAAAATAATTTACACATAATAAGAAAACTCCTGTGAAAGCAAACTTAGGAAACGTCTGAATCAAAATGTAGCCATTCTAGTTGTTTATGACCAAATTTCACACAATCCCTTTAACAGGAAGTGGGTTTTAACAGAGTTGATCCCAGTGGATATTCTTCTTGTAAGTGAAAGTATTTGTAAAGGGGATACTGGAAGGGAAAGCATCAAGGACACACAATGTGATTTGCAGTCTGAATAAAGCTGCCCATGTTTGGTTTTTGCATTATGATTTTACTGTGGTGCAAGACAGAGAACTATGGGAAATACTTTGACAGCTCACTTTCTATCGTGGTTGTGCTTAACTTGTTTAAAAAAAAAATAAAAAATCTGTCAACAATAAGTCCCAGAAGCTTCACATATTCTGCGAGTGAGATTTTTTTCCTCCTTTATCAAGGACTGAGTAAGAGCTCTTTTGTCCTTTTTTTTTTTTTTTTTCCTTCCCTAAACTTCTCTTATTGTCACTTCTGCAGAAAGCTTGTTTTCACACAAGACTCAGCATGGCACCTTTTCTATTGCAGTCATGCAAATGATTGTTGTGAGTCCAACCTGAATCAGGGATCGAATACGCAGACCATGGCATATCCTTGATCAGAGTCTGTGTGAGTGAACTTTGCCAACGTACATTTAATGGTTTTGTTTCTCCAGCGTTCACAGATTTTTGTAAGGAAAGCCTGTACTTAATGGCACCATCCAAGCAAAGGTGACAGGAAGGAGCATGGTGACATGGACTTGGGCTGTATTTACATGTTCTTTTTTGGTAACACATCAAAGGGTTCACAGTATTTGAATTGTAATCTTGGTTGTGGTTCACTGGTCTAGAGTCAGTAGTCTCATTCACATTAAGAAGCTACACCTGGTAAAGAGAAGTTCCCGGCTCTTGAGTTTGCTGAGAAAATTGCATTTTCCTGTCTGTATGTCTTTCTGACTTCAAATGGTTTCTAGTAGTTTTAAATGTTTAGCATTTTTGCAGCTTTGCTTTCTACCTGGACAACTGTACCTCTTAAAAATCATGTGTGAGAAATGCCTCATGATTGAATATTAGCAATATACTCTTAGTATCAGCTCTTTCATGATCTGTGGCTGCAGTTTAAACAATGAAGCACCAGAACTGGCAGACTGAGTCAGACACTGCCGGTCAATATCTTGTCTCCAGTGGTGGCCCCAATTACATGGAAGAGAAAGATACCAAAAATCTTACTTAACAGTCACTGGCAGAATTACCTATCCAAGGAGTGTTCTGTAACCCCACGTATTTAGTGGTTGATGCTTAGGTTTCCCGAGGCATGAAAATTTACATCCATTATAATTTCTTCTTGTTATCATTTCAACGTCACTCATTGAATGTCCTCTTGTTTTGAAGCTACGAATGGTGTGCAGGAGAATCCAGTTAACCTCCTTCATAGCATGCCTTCTTACTTATCTTAACTTTGGGTTAGAAGACATGAAGTAATTGCAGTTTAATAGTTTTCGTTGTCAGTTTCTGGATCCCTTATTTCATTTATATCTCTGTTAAGCTGTGTAGCCATGACTGAACACTCCAAGTAAAGCCTTACTATTGATTTATGTAGTGTCATTGTAATCTCATTTTTATTCTCAGTCCCATTCTTTATACATCCTGACAAATTGTAAGCTTTTTCTGTTGGCTGCTGGGTATCAAGCAAATTATTTCCAAAAGCTATCTGTTCTGACACTCAAGGTTTATTAACAAATGGCTACAGCTGATTTAGAACTCAATGATGTGGGTGAACAATTCCAGGTATTCCTGCCGGTGTGCACTCCCTTGCATTTGTCAATAGTCAATACTCTTCTATGATATACTTGTTTATCTAGCTTTGTGAATACTCTATCTCCTCTCTCTGCTTGTTTATTTCAAATAATTTTATACCTTCTTCAAATTTTCCAATCTTTCTGTTCAATACTCTACTGATCCCTCTTTTAAAGAGCATTGTGTTATATAAAACAAGCCCTAATAGGCAGTTCTAGAGCACACTTTTGTTAGCCTTTTTCAGTGCTGAATTTTGACTGTTTCTTTCTATTCATTGTTTTTGATCCTTAGGGGTCCTTTCCCTCTCCCCACCCCACAATTTCTGCCTATTGATCCCAAGTTCCTAAAGTCTTTCTTCTAAAATCTCTATTATGAACTTTAATATTCTATATGCAAGGCCGATAAATCTGTTTTGGTAGTAACTACTATTACTTTCTGTATAAGTGCTAATAATAACAGAATGCAGAGAGATTTGAACTTAACTTATAAATGTATCTTGTATAATGCATTTATTCTTCAAGGTGGTTTAAACTCATACATTTCCCTATTATGTAGGATCATACTATCTGTTGCTGAGCCAATAGTGCTGGTAGTTTGAGGGTGAAGGTTAGTAACTTTCATCACATGCTAAGTTCAATTCTTGTTATCATCCAACTGTACGTGAAGCCACTGACTCAGTCACATAGAAAGCCCATGTAAACAGGGGACTAAAGTCTTTCAAGTATTAGATTAACCCTAAATGAAACTTGGAATTCCCCTTTCTTTAGCACTTTTGACAACCGATAATTACGAATTGAGACAGAGGGAAATTGCACTGCATTTTTTGTACAAACTTCTTTTGCATTACAGTTCAGCTGAAGCATGTTTTGTTCAGATTTCAGTATAATTCAATTTTTAAAAAGCTGTAAAATGAAACAGAAAATTAGTGTTTCATCTGATGTCTTTGCAATTATCTCTTCTGATAATAAAAATAAAAAATGAAAAAATACAATTGAAACTGTTTGTTTTCAAGATTTTAATCAATTTTGACTAAATGGTAATATCTATCAGGAAAAAAAAAAATCATAAAGCTTAACGCTACCCAAGAATCAGCTTTCCTTCCTTCCTTAGGCCAAATTCTGTTTTTGGAATAATTAATAAATAGTGTATGTACATGATATACGGTCTACTTTCCTGGGCAGTTCTACCGAGATCTAGGAAGCTGTTAAAGCATCAGTGTTTTCTATTTTTTTCTCTGAAGAGAAAGCAAAGCAAGAAAATAAAAATTCATCGTTCTATATGTTTACATAACATGATATGTGACTTTATGCATATTATGCTATTGTCATGGTTTAACTGCAGCCGGCAACTAAGCCCCACACAGCCGCTCGCTCACTCACCCCTGGTGGGGTGGGGGAGAGAATTGGAAGGGTAAAAGTGAGAAAACTCGTGGGTTGAGATAAAGACAGTTTAATAGGTAAAGCAAAAGCTGCACATGCAAGCAAAGCAAAACAAGGAATTCATTCACCACTTCCCA
>NW_008796110.1:1938060-1961986 GCF_000699145.1 Aptenodytes forsteri
AAATCCAAAACATAGCCCCCTGTACTATACTGTGGAGAAAATTAACTCTATCCCAGCCAAAACCAGCACAGTTATGTACTGTGCTGTGACATACATGACTATATCCTCAATAGTAGGATATATACATAGTCAAGTGTCGTCAGTCTGTTATAGTTTCATGGCAGATGTTTTAAGACTGAAAAAATTTATTGGGACTTACCAAACTTAGCATATGAGTGGCTTTCTGGGATTTTTTTTGGGGGTCTAAGAGGTAAAAAGGATAATGTGAATAAAAGCCAAACCAAACCAAACATTAGCCTACTAAAGAGATGCCCACTATCATTCTTCCTTTATATTATGATAAATGCCAATGTGTTCTGGGCCTTATCAGTAGGATCTTCACTTCTCATTTTATTTCTTTATGACTTTCCCTACTTGTTCTAATCTTTCCTCCCCCTCACCCCCCAGCATAGTCGTATCCAGGGCCTGTATGAGAAACAACATTTTGCAGTTGTCACTGACTGCTATTTTTAATATATTATGCTAATACAAGACACTTGAGCTTTGCTCATCTGCATGATGTAGAAGAGTTGAATGAGTTGAATGTTACAATGCTGGCAATGTTCTTGCAAGATTACAAGCTAAGAATGTCTGATTGGAAATGTCAAAGCGACATTCTCATCTTAGTTTTATTTATTTTCTTGTGTTGAAGGATGGGGGGCCATATTGTGCACTGAGTCACAGTAAGCACACGTTTGCTATTAAACTTACAGTGGAGTAGCTTAGCGGTAACAGCTCTCTGTTGGATGCTTGCATGAGTCTGCATACGTTCAGACTGGGGTAACCCTTTTAGTCAGCTACAAGTCGTTCCTTCAATTCTGTTACCTAATGAACTGCCCACAGAGCTCCAAAGAATTCTGTTCAAAGAAAAGAATATGTCAAAGAATTACTATTACTCATTCCAGAAAAAACAGGCATATGTGTATGCTTCACTAATAGTTGGAAAGACTCCTACATTTAATTTTTTTCTGTTAGAAATGCATGACTTTTATGCAAATTACAAGCTGTGATACCACGACTATAAATTGGGATGGCAGAAATATGCATATTGTGAAACCTTACAGATTATAAAAAAAGATAATTTTTTTTCTCTTACTAAAAAACAAACTATTTCTTAGGTCAAAACTGTCCTCTCAAGGACTTTCTATGATGGAGATAGTGTTGCTTCTTCTCCTACTTTTTCACATTTCTTCAATATAGAATGATTAGTGGCTTTTCATCACTTTTTAGAAGTAACTGAAATAGAACTAATTGTTTTAAATGCTGAAATTCTAACAAAAATGCCGGTCTCTTTCTTTAACACTGTTAATTAAAGCAGGATATTTTGACTAGACAATTAATCAAGAGAATGAGTTACAAAACAATACCCTTGAGCAGCAGAGGTGTCATGCAGATAAATCCCTATGTACTGCTGTGGCTGTATGCGTCCAGAAAACTTCCTGCCATGTACATACTGAACATCCTATACAGAAATGCAGAATACCCTTCACATACCTTCATAAGTGAGCTTCTCCTTGGGTTGCTTGCCAAAATGCTGTGATTGGTCACAGAAGGAGGAACAAAATTTTGAAACCCTTGTAAACAAAAGAACAAGGCGGTAATAGATTTCCAAATTGAGAACTGGGTCCATTGAAGTGCATGCACCTATGGAATTTGCAAATGTTTTGGGGGGGAGAGGACAAGAAAAACAAAACTGTCCCACCACCTCAATGATTCCTGCAAACATTTATGCTGGTAATGTTTAATTGCCATTAAATGATCAATGACATTTGCAGGATGTCATTAATCCCATGGATGTAAATGCTCTCTAAATTAAGAACAACCACACCTGTTTTCAGGAGAATCAAGATCTGCTTTCTTTCAAAAATGGGAACAAAAATCTGAACTAAATTTGTGGTGAGGTTGTTTATTTCTGTAGGCATTCCTGTTTTCTTCTTTACTTTTCCTTTATTTTGAGGGTGGGGAGCTGTCTTTGTATTTCTCTTCTGCACAGCCTACTCCCTTTAAAACAGCATGCACATCCCAGAACATCTAAGAGAGTCTATAACCTTTGAGAGAATTACATCTTATTGAACTTCACCAGTGCTACCTGGGATGAAGAGAAACCCATAGTGGCAGCTTTCCTAGAAAGGCCGCAGAAGGATGAGAGAGAATGGTATCGTGCAGTCCCAGGAAACAAACCTTCATTTTATTAAAGTTTAGGATGAAGTTTGGCATAAGTACCATGAAAGCAGGCTTTCATGGTAGTATGGGAGGCCGTATAACTCAACAGAGCCTGCCCAGGTCTTCAGTGCTGTCCCTGTTGCATATAATAACTTTTTAGAATTTCCCATGGATGATGGGAATAAAAGACAAATCCATAAATCAGAGAGCCTATTCACTACTGTGTTCAGACACTAGCCAGAAGAGGGCAGTACTTTTATGTACACTCTGGCAGGTATATTGTAACATATTTTGCTAGCATATTGGATTTGCTGTGAGATGCATTACGACATTTGCTAAGGCCAGTAAATTGAGTGATACGATTATAAGTATTTGAACCAACATGCTAATGTACTTAATGAAGTGCAGATAATCACACTTCTCAATTTATAAGAATTGTCAAACCTCATAATTACTTCCACTATATTGTAGTATTTTATGGACTAAATCCTTTCAGAGCTTATTCAGGAAGTAGAAATATTATTTACTTTAAGTTAAATTATTTTAATTGGTTAATGTTTTAAATTTCTTTCCAGAAAGAAATTTGTTTTGCAAAATATAATGTCCCTTTCACAGAGTTGTGATGTTGAAGCCAACCTGAAGATATTCTTTCTGTTGCTAAAACATATGCAAAATATGTGATTTTTTTTTCTTTTTCCTCCAGTTAAGTGCGAAGAATTTGGTTTAAAAATAAAAAAGTAACCTATAGAAAGGTATTGGTGGCACAAGTTTTTACAGACTTAGTTATGGACCTCTTATTGAAGTTAATGGGCATTTCATGATTAAATCCCCTCATTGTTTTGATATTTTAGTTAATCAGATGTACATGAGTTAACAGTGATCTCTGTACGGAGGTTGTTAAAGTCATGGGACTCTGAAGATGATTTTGTTCCCATGTGGACCTTGGTAGAGTCTGAGCACAGTATGAGGAGTGTGTGGGGGGAGGATTTCAAGTGATGGCAAGTGTTCAATTCAGATGTAGAATGACTTCCCAATTAGAGAGTAATGGTAATGGCCAGTTTTCCACAGTAATGTCCATGAAATTATAAGGTTCATTAACCAAGGTCAATTTAACTGGAGTTGTCTTAGATTTCTTTGTCTTTCTGTGATAAACAATTACAAAGGAGACAATGTTCTGAAAGAAGGACATTTGGATGTGTTCAGGAAATGTGTTAGTAATGGAAGAGCATCAGTTCCCATATGTGCACTTGCCACAGGCATCGCAAGCTTGTGACAAGCCCCTCTGGGCTACCTGCACCTCAGGTGCCTCTCAGGAGGAGTGGTGAAAGGCATTCAAGGACTTCTGTGGTGGGTAGAGAGCTGCCTTCTGTTTCCTTCTAAATAACTCTTTTTGCTCATTTGTTATTTCAGTTGTTATACAGGCATAGAAAAACTTGTGCAAGAGAGAGATTATGTACAGGCTTGAAAGGTAAAATACATTATGTCTAAATACTTTTTTTTGCTAGTCCAATTACAAAGAGTCTACACAGAAGAAAACAGGGAAAATGAGAAATGAAAGAAGGGGAAGAAAGAACATAAACAAAAGGGGGAAAATGCTAAGTGGATTTCTTCTGTTATCTATTATCAGCCTTTAGTTTACATTATGTTCAGCTTAATAAAGTACTTAACAAAATGTAGTTATGTTTTCTTAGGGAGTGATACCCTAGGCAGTCTAATGTTTTGTTGAACAGGGAAGTAAGCCCCTGAATTCTGCCCAATTTGATTTAATTTATTCATGGGAAGGAAAACAAAACAAGTTTCAAGAATGGACCTTGATCAGTTTATAAAAGGGACTGTTCAATGCGTTTGCTTGAGACAGTGTGGGGTCTGATTCAGAAACTCGGATGATCCCTTTGCATGCTGTGTTGTTCTTAGGTTTTGCTCAGGCTCTGGGGACAGAACAGTTGTGCAGGCTCCAAGCTTGGGAGCTGAGCTTGGCTTCCATATGCCCTATCAAATCATCTTTTTTTGCTCAAGCCATGAATTTCCCACTTCTTTAAGATGGTATTCTGATTGATGACACTGTAATTTTATTCCATCTTAAATGGATTTATTCAAATAAAATCGCAAGTCTTTAGTAAATGTTCCTGTTGGTGATGCACAAAATCCTTATGCTCTAACTCACTCTGTCTTAACTAACAGAAATGAAATACATCCACAAATACTGTTTTTTCACTCCAGTTATGAGGTATGATTTTCAAATGCAACTAAGAATGCAGATCTTCTAGCTTGAAGAGTGTATTCTATACTAAGTCACTTTTTCAATCAGAAGAGTTTCCCATTGAAACAGTTGTAGCTTTGTGGAGTATAGGGCAGATCAGATTTCATCTTGGTGACTGCTTTTGTGGACTGTTGGTTAATTAACTAAAAGAACAGAACATAGACAATAAATAGGTTTATGTAATACCAAACATTCACCTCTGCAAGTGAGCTCAAATCTTAGTTACTGATGCAAAAGAGCCTTTGTTGTCTCCAAACTTCCTATCAGGAGGTATTCCAAGATTATGAGATCTTCGCGATTCACCATTTTAGCAATCTATGCCATGTGCAATTGAGAGCACGGTGAGGGAGTTTACACAGCGCTGTTGCTTTTGCTTACCCAACATTATTAATTCTCCACTTCTACAAGCACTGAATTTCCCACCGCTCTAATTCATTCCTTTCCACGCATGTGAATAAATAGATTTTAGACAGCGAAGGAATACAAATAAGACCGATGCCACTAACAGCCAGAGTGATGAGATACCAAGATTAGCCTCAGCCTTTCCCTGACTAATTTGCTCAATCAACTTTTTATTCTTACTGAAATTATTTTTCACTGCTTACCAAATGGAAAAGAAAGCAATCATTCCATTGCAGAAGCAGTGTGAGGAGATGGAGGGCAAGAACCTATAATTTGTGTATTAAAGTAATCCTGATACCACTGGATCTTTCTCTGAAGTCCTGTAGGACGAAGATAATGGACACAACAAAAATACTAAAATGGTATATATTCAGCTATATTTTGCATTTAATGTGAGTTCATTATAAAAATGAACATCACGTTTAACTATTTTTGATTGCTGGCATCTAACAAGAGGAACAGAGTTATCAAAGTAAAAGAACTTTTGGAAGGCAGAAACAAAGCTGATATTCGTCCATCCATGGCAGACTTATGAAAAGAAAGCAAGTAAAGTTGTCTTGTGGACTTGCACTCTTTTCATAGCTTAAGGTAGTTGCCAGAAGTTTTTGCTGCATTGTTAGTTACTTTTGATTTAGTTTTAGATGCAACATCCTGTGTTATGTTCTCCAAGAACTGAGTCATTCCTGCTTTTATAGGGTTTTTGATTCATTGTAATGAGTTGCTGAACTTAAGATCTGTATGCATACATATTCGTGGTGGCAGTGGGGAGTGAAATGGTGCTTGTATGGAAGTAGAGACAGAGATCATAGTCCCAAAGCTGATGGCAAAGTACTAGGTAAAATGAAAGCATTACAGATGCTCTATGCTACCACAAGATCTCTGTGATGGAAAAAAAAGCTTTAATTTCTCATATACTTGCTCATGACAGTCTTTCAGAGCAAGAAAGGGGAAAAAAAAGGAAAACGAGATGCAGTTTGTTGATGATAAAGAGGAATTAAGGATGAAGAATAGAGAATGAATTCTGTAATATAAGATGCCATGAGTTGTATCCCATCCATCCTGTCAGAGCCCCAGATGGCCTTCCAGCTGTCATCTTTTCCCAGACGGCTTAACTCTTAGACACCCTAATTCATTCCTTTGAAAGCTCCTGCTGGAGGCTTCTGGCTGTAAGCAGACCATGTCCTCAATTCTACAGAAGTCCTCAGAGAAGCCTGAAACACTTGCTGTGATCAGGAGGCTGATTTACTTAATCTGTTGCCATGGTCATCATGGCCATCTCACTCTTTCACTGGAGTATGGGGTCACTGTAGCGCCAGTGGATGGTGATTTTTGGAGATGTGTGAATGCCCTCTCCAGGCTGCCTGCAGCCAGAGCCCACCTGGCTGGGAAGTGTGTTGTTACCTGTAGGGCTTTTTCATGTGATTATAAGCCACATGCACACTTAGAAAGAGTGCAAAAATAAAAATGATTTGGGGAAATTAGTTCAAGTGGTGCCTATACACTTGGGATCTCTAAGGTTGAGGGTAGCAGGCGTGCAGGCTAAGATCCACATTCTCAGAGACACACACAGAGAAAAACAATATTCGTAAGTTCAGAGTCTTATCTGGCAGAAAATAAAATACAAGAACAAGAATGTACAAACTTACCTATTTTCTTATAACATTCCTTAAAAATAGTTGCTGTTAAAACAGGATTTCTACTATGAACAAAAAATCATATCTGTAGTCAGTCCTTTGTTAATTTAGCAGCTCTTAGTTTCATCAAATAGGGGTTATATTCCCCAGGAATTCCTGTGACAAAGGAGTCCCCCAGAATCTGGAAGATCATCCAATTACAATTTAAAGAAACTTACGGCAAAGACAACTAACTGAAGATAGAAGTGTCTGGGAGCAACAGGAAAAGAGAAAGAAAGTGTGAGAGAGAGAGTGCTTCTCTTTCTTGTATGAGCAAAGTAAGGGGAATTACACCTGTCCTTAATTTTTGCAGTGAATGGAATCAAGGTTCCTAGTGTCGGGTTTGGACCTGCTTGGTTTTCTTCCTTTCTTCTTTTCCCCTTTTCTTCCATTTCTCTCTCTCTTTTGTGATAAACAGACCCCATATTTATATGAAAAACTGACATTGATGCTAATGGAGTGTTTTTAGATTTACATGTGTTAACAAAAAGGGGCAGAGTGCTCTGCTGCAGAAGGAGGGAGGTGTAATAGGAGAATGAGATCTTCCTCTGCATTTTTCTGTTGACTGCCTAAACTCTCTACAGAGTCAATTTAAGTGGACTGAGAAGTCTCCGTTTGGGCCCAGACATTTAAAATTTCAATCAGGCTGTGCCTAACTTAATCATCTCATTAGCAGGATTGTATTTCATCCCATGTGTGTTCTGTGCCAATAGAAGAACTCTTGTGGGAAAGAAATCAGTGAGTTTTGATCAATCCACTATTTAGTATTATAAAATGCAGACACCATTTAATTTAAGGGAAGGGTTAGCAAATGTATGAGTTTTTCTTAGAAGAGAGGTCAGAGAAATTTAATTATGATTAAAGTAATTATCCAGAATTCGCAAAACATAAGAGCCTTAATGCAGCTGAATGGGATCTAATCAAAGGTCCAGAGAGCTCAGATCTCTGTCTCTGGCAAAGGCATTTTGCAGATGTGCTGGTTTTGGCTGGGATAAAGTTAATTTTCTTCATAGTAGCTAGTATGAGGTCATGTTTTGGATTTGTGCTGGAAACAATGTTGATAATACAGAGGTGTTTTCATTATTGCTGAGCAGTGCTTACACAGAGTCAAGGCCTTTTCTGCTCCTCACACCACCCCACCAGCAAGGAGGCTGGGGGTGCACAAGAAGTTGGGAAGGGACACAGCTGGGACAGCTGACCCAAACTGGCCAAAGGGACATTCCATACCATGTGACGTCATGCTCAGCATATAAAGCTGGGGGAAGAAGAAGAAGGAAGGGGGGGATGTTCGGAGTGATGGCGTTTGTCTTCCCAAGTAACCATTATGCGTGATGGAGCCCTGCTTTCCTGGAGATGGCTGAACACCTGCCTGCCCATGGGAAGTGGTGAATGAATTCCTTGTTTTGCTTTGCTTGCATGTGCAGCTTTTGCTTTACCTATTAAACTGCCTTTATCTCAACCCACGAGTTTTCTCACTTTTGCCCTTCCAATTCTCTCCCCCACCCCACCAGGGGTGAGTGAGCGAGCGGCTGTGTGGGGCTTAGTTGCCGGCTGCAGTTAAACCATGACAGCAGAAAAAGACCTAAGGAAGAGGGTGTATGTGCAAAGTGATTCACCAGGATTTCCTAGACCATGGAGTGTAGCTGGACCATTTTATTTAATAACCATTTGATCAATCTGTGTTCCCTGAATTTATTCAATTTTTGTAGGAGCCTGAGAGCAGATAAAAGGCTTTGGGATTTTCTAAACTGCAGATATCTCTGGTTCTAAACATAAAAGAAACAAGCACTTCTCTGAGCAGGGGCATAATGTAGTCTTGTTAATTATGGCTTGGTATTTCATGGTTGAATTGGTTGAGAACTCTGATTAAAGTTTTATCTGTTGTTGGGGCATTTGAAATGACTCTGTCCTGTGTGGATGCTATGGTGTCTAGCAAAAGCTGAGATTAGTCCTTCCCTCAGTGAGACCACTAACTGGATCTCTCATCTTTAATCAGCCTTGTGCTTTCACAAATGATGAATGTACTTAATAAGCTTTGGACCTCTATCTCTCTGTCAAATTTGGCAAAGCTGTGCAAAAAGCTAACAGATCTCATGCAATATGTCTGAAGAGGCTACATGCATCCACACAGAATATGATAGCATGATTGCATAAGCTTAGTTTCTTTAGGAAACAAAAAATAAAAAAATGTCTGGAATGGGCAAAGCATGCCAATAACATTGTCAAAACTTGATTTAGAGTGTTACATTAATGGCCTCTTATTTACCCCCTGAAATTAAAGCTGTTGTAGTAAATACTGGGTTTTTTTTTCCCTTTTAGAGAGTAATTATTGGAGATAAAAGGGAAAAAAAAATCTCTTTCCAAAATTATCTGCCCTAAGAAAAATAAAGGAATCAAATGAAGGATTTTATTTATCAATGATTTATACATTGTTTATAAGACACTGAAAACTATCAGTGCCTACATCTTTCATGCATGGCAGTATTTACCTTCCCTATAGTATTTGTGGCATTCAGAACTTAGTGTGGCATACTGTAAATATCACAGTAACTGTAAGTACTGTGTGTGGTAAATGTCAAGATCTTAACTGCACCTACTAAGCCATAGGCTTCTTATTGCTGGTTGGGAAGAAACATGTAATGAGCATCTCCCCAGGAAGTTACATGATGAAGGGATTCATCAACACAGTTTACCTGATGCTGTTCTATGGGTGAAGTTGTTAGCATGTAGCTTTAGGATGTAAAAAACAGAACCTGAGAAAAGGAAAAAGAAGAGGAGAAATGTGTTTCTGCGGTAGTGTCCCTCCCACATACACAGCAATTTAATATCACCACAGTTAAATAAATTGTCAGTGCCATAATGTGCTTTTTGCCTAGGTGCTGCCTAACCTTTGCAGGATATAAATAAAGAGGCCATTGTCAAAGACTGCAGCTGGAAACAAATAATAAAGGAATTTAACTCCCTGTACTATTCTCAGCTGGTTTAAGAGTGTTTTCTTCAACTGCGAACAGAATTTTGTTCTTACAATGCAGGTCCCACTCGGTCCCTCACAGTTCTGACTTTTGTGGGCATTTTTCGCAAAGATTCTGATAGCCCAAGGTCTGCCTGAGGAACAGGCCAGTTTGTACTAGGACAGGTAAAAGGTCTCAGCAATGTGCTAAGCACAAACTTGCACGTCAGTTCTACCTCTGTAGTTATTAATGACCAAGATGCATCCATTGTGGAGGTGTGCTTGAGGTGAACTTGCAGCAGGTTCAATATTATCTCCTTCCTCTGGCACACAGATTAGAAGAGAAAATACTCTTTTACCTGAGTCCTTTTTACAGCACTCCTTTCTGATCTTCCCTTAATTCTCCAGGGAGCGTAACGGTTTTCCTCTGGACTGATCTTGTCTTACGCAAACATTTACTGAGGGGCTAAAGAGGGTTTAACCCTGTTCTCCCTCACATTGGCGTGAGATGTGCTGTCCTGTGTTCCTCTATTAGCAGTTTGTACACATGTGCCCTTTGCCTCAGCTCCTCCAAAGCAAGATAGAAACTGAAGTATTGAGCTGTGGTCCACGAGTGTTTTTATGTTGTGTTTGTTCCTTGCTGTGACACAACACAGGGAGAAAGAGCTGGGTCTTCACCCTCAAGGGTGTTTCTCTCCCTGCCTATACCTTCCAATTCTGTGACTAGAGAGCTGCAGGATAGCTCTGGATGTAAAAAAAACAGACCTGAACCTTAGCACAAAGATGCCTTAGAAAGCAAATTTGCAACTCAGATGCTGAAAAAATTTCCCTCTAAGCTCTCAATCCCTGTCAGTGGCTTTTACATGTGCATCCCAGGGGCAAGACTGCACTGCAGGCATTTTACGTTCTTCTGTTGCATTATGTGAATTGCAGTAATGCTTTGCTGTTATTTCTTTGGCTTGCTGTTTTTTGGAAAGTGTTTGGAGATAGGCCTTAAACTTTTGGTTGTTATTGAATGGGGGCCTAAAATGATGTTCAGTGGATCTATTGCCAGACTGTTTGCTGTCACTGGGAATGGACTTGAGGACCAATCCGCTTCCATCTAATTCCTTGTTCCTATGCAGCTGAGTGTAGTGTCCTCTGAATGACAGAAAGATATAGCAAAGCGGTTCTTTCCTAGGCAAGCAGAGATTTTCCAGCTTTGTTAGGATTCCTCAGGAGAATTAAGTCTGTTACAGGTGACTAGAGAAATATTGATTATGTTGGTCATATTCTAAAGTTAGTGTTTGTCATGGTTTAACCTCAGTCGGCAACAGAGTACCACCCAGCCACTCGCTCACTCCCCCCCACCCCCGGTGGGATGGGGAGAGAGAATTGGAAGAGTAGAAGTGAGAAAAACTTGTGGGTTGAGATAAAAACAGTTTAATAATTGAAATAAAAGAATAATAACAATAATAATAATGTAATAATAATAATAATACACAAAGCAAGTGATGCACAGTACAATTGCTCACCACCCGCCACAGTGCAGTTGCTTACCACCTGCTGAACCGATGCCCAGCCAGTCCCTGAGCAGCGGCCCCCCCGGCCAGCTTTCCCCCAGTTTATGTACTGAGCATGACGTCACATGGTATGGAATGTCCCTTTGGCCAGTTTGGGTCAGCTGTCCTGGCTGTGCCCCCTCCCAGCTTCTTGTGCACCTCCAGCCTTCTCAGTCGGTAGAGCAGGGGAAGCTGAAAAGTCCTTGACTGGTGTAAGCATTACCTAGCAACAACTAAAACATCGGTGCGTTATCAACTTTGTTCTCATCCTAAATCCAGAACACAGCACTGTACCAGCTACTAGGAAGGAAATTAACTCTATCCCCGCCAAAACCAGGACAGTGTTTTAAGAGATTTTTCATAACATTTAAATGATATTATTACTCCTTTTCCAGAGCACCTAATTGCACTATACATCATCTGACTGCATGGAAAAAATATGCTGAAATCTGGAAATGGATGAAAATAAGTGCTTGGGTTAGTCCCACAGCATAATATTTTGTTCTAGAAAAAAATAGAATATCTTTAATTCTTTACACCATAGGAGAAGGGGAAAAGCTGGATTCTATGTATATCCATTATAATTCTGCCCCGGTGACTTTCAGCACATTGCTTTGTTGTGTTAGGTGCTCACGTTCAAATATGGAAATGATGCTTTAGGAAGTAGCTCTTTTTAATAAAATGCATAGAAGTTATGAAGAAAACAGGCTGATGATCACTGTAAGGTGAGAGATGGAGGCAGAATAATCAGTTCAGAAGTAATGTTAAGGTATTCTGTGGGTTACAATTGGGTTCTGGGTCATAGACAGACTGTCTGCTATACATATTTGAATAGGCATTGCAAGTTGCATTCTTCTTGTTGACTGCATTAGGATCCCAGGGCCTGACAGCACTGAACAAATTAGCCAGATATCTTGGATATGTCTGTCTCAACTCTGTTCGCAGACCACCAAGTATATCCCACTTTTCAGAAGCTAGTAGAAACCAGAGCCACACTATAAATGTAGGTACTGTGCTTTATAATTTAATTAAGAATAGTTTTTGATACTCAGCTGCAGCTGAGTATCAGGTGATTTCTTCAGACTGATTGTTTTGGTTGTGTAAAGAACAAGAGACACGATGTACACTTTTGCTGGTCCAAACCAGATACAAGCACCTCTAATGGTTACTCTGTAGAAAAGAAATGTGTGTGAGGAAAAGGGCCTTCTGAGCCTTATTGAAATGAAAGGAGAAAATAGATATTTAAAAGGCTTTCTCAGCTTGTCATGATGGGTTCCAAGCATGGCATTGAGGTAAAAGGCACATCCTGTAACTACCTTTCAGAGGCAATGTGGCAAATGTTAATGACGTCTCCTAACTTGATAACTGCAGAAGAACGGGTGTATGACATTAATTTTCCTTCCTGCTGAGGCACACGATATAATGCGCAGAATCCCCTATTGCTTTCTTGGGGAAAGTGACCTCTTGATGACAGCAAGAATGACCTAACTCAACACGAGAGTTTAGGATACCTGACATAATGAAATAGGCCATACTGGACACATTTTCCCTCAAAGCTTGTTGAATATAATCTGTTCCATCTGCCTGTTGAAACCCTGATGCTCTGATATTTTCAGTAAGAACAGCTCATGTGCAAGCTGTCTATCAAGAAATATTCATGGAAAATAATTGGATACACCAGTTTTGAAACATGAGTCTAAGAACTGCAGACTAATTGTGTCAGTATTCAAGCATAAGAAGAGACAAAATTCAATGAATAAATGATTCATCATTAATTACTGCCATTTCACGGGCACTCAGAGTATGATAGGCACGTGCAAACCTTGCCCAAAGATCATCTAAGAAAAAAAGAATGTGTTCCTGATGACTGCATGAATATTAGGTGCAGTCATCATCAGCAACATAATAGAAATATCTTTTTTTGTGAGAAGTTTGTTATTAGACTGTTTTTTCAAGCTAAATCGCTCAGTTACTCTCTGAAGTCAATCATCTCTCTTGCCTCACCCAACCTAACTTGGTTTCTTCTAATGCACCCACCTGTTCTTCCAACGTCTGTCTTGAGACATTTCTGCAATTCTATGAGGAGTTCATGCCTTCAGAAGCAGTGCAGTGTAGCTAAATACATGTGCTAATTTTTTATGGATGTGGCAGAAGAAAAGGATTTTGCAGAATTATGGGATAGTAGGGTTGTGCATCCAACATTACAAAACATTTATATAGTTATTTTTTAAATAAAATTATCAGAACATTATTTGTAGCTTTGTAGAGATTAATTTATTTACAATTTTGTGATTGATTGAAATATTCATGCCATTAATAAATCTTCTGCTCTTGAGGTGTCTGCATTCATGTAAAGTGTGTTCAAGGCCCTTCCATGATAAGGGGTGCAAGCTTACAGAACTAAAACATGGCAAATTCCAATATTTCAATAGCTTTAATGATACTGTCATTTAAACAAGACGAACAACTACATGCACTACAACTTTGTACCACTCTGTAGCATTTAATTTTGTTGGTGGTGATTACAACAGACAGTGCATGCACTGATGCCATGTGTAGCAGCTGTCACACAATATCATTGGGAACAAATTTTCCTTTGACTGTAGAACATGAACTGCAGCTAAAGAAAATGTGGAGCTGAGAATCTGGGAAAATACAAACTGTCATGAATTTGGACCCTTTCTGGCAGCCAAAGGAATAGTGCACCTGTTGGTATCTGGTGACAGAAATGCACAAATTTTAATTCAAACTGAAATTGCTTCCTGGTTGTACTATATACAGACGATTTACAGCTTTATAATCTATTATGGCACTCCCTAGAAAATTTCAGTAAAGAAGTAGAACTTGTTGTGTTATGGACTATGGTGAAAACAGCTGGTTTTTCTACATTTCAAATCCTTATCTTTGAGTTCAATTATACAATTTAGATATGAAGAACAAATGGAGGCACTGTATAAAATCTTTGTTGAGACAGCTAAACTGGACTGTAAAAAACACTATGGGAGAAGATGGTATGGTTAAAGAACTACAAGTCTTCATGGGAGTGAATTTTAACAGGTATGAAAGACTGTTGGACTGTATAAAACTGAGGTCATATCTGCCGCTGCAGAACTCAGTCAAGGTGCCCATCTCTATGGCCCACTGGGATCACCATACAGCACAGTAATAGCCCAAAGGCTTATCTGAGCCTCAGTGGAGTCACATAAGTTTTGATCTTATATGTGGAAGGAAACCTTGCTCTGGAATCTGAACATATGGAAATTTAAGATAGTTAACATTAAGATACTGATTTCTAAACACTGACAATATTTAAACCATCACAGTTGCCTATAAATGTATCTGAAATTCTGAAGTGCCAGTAACCGACATGTTTAGGGAATGTCATGTCATAACAGTAATAGTAGGTCCTATAGAGAGTGATCTTCAAGTTCTCCCTTATTAGTTTGTTGGTCACTGAGCCAAACTCTCCATCTACTAAATTTGAAGAATGCCTTTTAACAAAGAGGAATCAGCATGTAGAGCATATTCTTGTCTTCTCCTCTCTTGAATGACTGGGAGATCTCATTGATCTATCACTTGCATAAATCAGAAGAGTTAGAAGGGTAATAATATGTAACTTTGTACCTTCTTTCTGAATTCAGAAAATCATCTTGTGATGATTACTGGTCTGTATCTGGCTATTAAGTGGACCTTCCCCACCCCCTTTTTTTTTTTTAATTTTTTTAATTCCTTCTGGATTACTGGGCACCTGGTTGGTCTGATAGTATTAAGACTATGGAGGCAATCAATCTGGACCCTTCTGAGTAGGGCTGGGAGAAGACACTTGAGCATCTTGACTTTGCATCTCTATCTCTTTTCTTGGCTCATAACAAAATGAAGCCGTCAGTCCTTGGGTCTGCTAAGAATATTTATATTCTCACTGGTTACACTGGTGAATAGCAAGGCAAAAAGATGTAAACCTCCTGTGTGTAGGAAATAGTGGTCTTTCTCATATTTGTGGTTGTATGAGGCTTTTAGAAACTGCAGCTAATCACAGATAGATTGTGTCTGTTGTAGTTGCTTGAGGTTTTCCCAGGATACGAAGCAAAAGCAAGGGTTTCAGCCTGTACTTTAAATACTGTAAAGTTTTGAGAATACTGAACAGATGCTCTTTCTTTGAGGTATCAAAAAAAGTCTATAAATCAAAACAAAGCAATCTTACAGTTATTGAAAATGGGAACTTCTAAGTGGTAAAATTTAAATACTGGTGAAAGCCCTCACATTTGCAAGAAAATACTTCAAATTCTTTGAAGAACAGACCATATGTGTGTTCTTACACATCTACTATCACCTATTGATAGGGTAACTGTTATTTTCAAGATAGTTTTTCCAAAAACAAATTGCTTGAAGATGCAGACTGAAATTTCCTCAGAATTGCAGAAGTGAGGTATGTGCTGAAGACTTCACTAAATACAGTATCTTCATACAGTGGTCTTCGTGAAAACCTAAAATAACTTTTGTCATTCGTTAAATTCAGTAGTCTTTTTTTATTTACTTGCTTTCTTAAAATATACTGAAGAATACAAACCCCACAATTCCCATGATATATTTTCATGATATATTTTTCCTCAGAATTGCAGAAGTGAGGTATGTGCTGAAGACTTCACTAAATACAGTATCTTCATACAGTGGTCTTCGTGAAAACCTAAAATAACTTTTGTCATTCGTTAAATTCAGTAGTCTTTTTTTATTTACTTGCTTTCTTAAAATATACTGAAGAATACAAACCCCACAATTCCCATGATATATTTTCATGATATATTTTTATTTCTTTTTATTATTGCCAAGACTATTTTACAAGAGAGCTATTAAGGCAGACAGCTGGACAATGAATAAAGGCTATAAAGATTGGGTCTGACAGAAAAAATATCGCCCTAAACCTAAGGGATTTGTTATTTCAGTTATTAATACTTATTGTAGTTTGTTACAAGAAGCTGCAAAGATATGGATTGCTGAATAACATGAAAAGTTATTATAAATGGTTTCAACGAGTGACAAATTTGAGACGCTCTAAGCATAAGGTTACCTGTCTAGTTCAAGTGGATGTTTTACCATTCGGGGTGCCTTTGGTTACATCTGGCTGTATATCCTAAAAGTGTTAAGTGACACAAGAAATTTTAATACAGGCAGTGCTTTTAAATTCCCTGAAGCAAGAAAAACTGATAACATTTTAAGATTATCTTATCTTCAAAAAGGGACCTTTAAATATTTTCTGAAATAGTGTAATTTATTACCTGTTTCATGAACATATGTAGGGCTGCCTCCTTATTAGAAAGCTTTAAAACTCTTTTAAAGTAGTCGAAATTTGCCTGTGAGAGAACTAATTTCTACATTGCTAGAATGCAGACATTTCAGGAGTGGAACCTGCCATATTTTTATAATTCACAACAACTAAAGCAAGGACTTAGGAGGAAAAGATAACATGTTCTCTTGGGATGGAAAAGAAAATTTCTGAAGCAATGGGAGAGGAGCTGTTGCAAAATTTGGCCAAATTACTTGTTAAATAGAGCACCTAATAGCATAGCTTTATAGCATCAAAAGTGATGTATAAAATGAGCTACCTGTTGAAAGAGGATATACAGTGATATTTCTGAGGTTTAGAGAGATTTTTAATAAAAACAAAAGCATAAGAGGAAACTTGGGTTGTTAAAGGTCTAAGGTAACTGAGCATCCTGTAGGTACATGACTGCTGCAATTAATAAATTTTCAAGTCAGTGAACTGGCAGCAGAGTTACAGATCTATCAAAAGCTTAGAAAGGAAAGATGGACAAAATGTTTTTGTGTTCTTTAATATTTGGGTGTTTTGTTCACAGCATAGATTTTATTTCGGTTTCACTGTGTTAATAGTACTATAAAGTTTTTTTGTTGCCAAAAAAAAGAAATTGCCACAGTGAAATGAGATACGTGTTGCTGTGGGTATTGGGAATGTCTGTGTCAGTTAAAGGCATTTTCTCCATTGCAGTAACAGGAAAACAGGCCTTCGATAACATGCATAGTCAACAGGTCTGTTTCCCAAGGGACATATTTTGTCACTAGATACCTGGTTTGTTACAATGGCGTATGCCATGCCCATGGTCATCCCGACGTTTAGACAGTACTTGGGAGTAGCAGGAACAGTAGACCAAGACTCGGCTGTGTTCATATCCCTTTTCTGTATCCTCACAACCAGGGGGTATTAAAGGAAAGGTCTGCTGCACATCTTCCTGAAGCAGGCCTGATACCGGGAAGTGCCAGAACTTTTCTTGCCCACAGCTAAAAATCCTTCTTGTGCGGTAGAGAGAAACCCACCATCTCAGCCCACCAGGCACTTGGTTTGCTGCTGGTAACAGGTTGCTCTGGATGCGCTGAACAGTGAAAACCACTGTTTTCATTTGGCAGTCTTTATCGGTTATTCCCATGGGCCGTCTCGTCCTGTTATTCTCACTGCTTGTCCCTTCCTTCCTCCTGCTCTTTCCCTTCCCTCTTTGTCCTCCTTCCCAACTCTTTAACTTTCTCCTCCTAACTTTTCTCTTTCTTCCTGACTGGCATACCAAAGGCTGTTGTTATGCCAGTAGCTCTTTTGTATGCTGTATATGTTCTCCGTGGTTTTTGTTTTGATCTTTTTTTGAATCAAGGGTCGACAGGGCAAATAGTGTGTCCAAAGTATATGGTAAAATGGTACAGCCCTGTAGAAGTTACCAAATTGTAAATAATCACATGAATAATTATTCATCTATTTCTTGTCTAAAGGTCAGAAAGCTGTGATTCATTGTGAATGCACAAGACGTCTCTCTGGATACTGATATTGTTGGTGTACAAGGTATTCTAAATGCCACAGCCACAAATTAAATAAGAACTATAATAAGAAACCATATGAAAACAGGGTGACAGTAACACAGTTATTGCGGTAGTCTTTGTTGTCTCATTGGTGTCCATATCAGAGGAGCGTAGGGTTAGAAATGAAACTGGTTATATACAGTGAGGGAAACTTTATCTCAAGCATTTCCAAGTATAGGTCCATGTCTGTGGCATGTGCAGTGGAACAGGTAGGCGTACAGGGTGGTATTTTTCTGCCCTACTTTAAGGGTTCAAATGCTATGTATTTGTGATGGTGTTAGTTATCATAAGCTGCCTCATAGACAGCATGGAAAGATGAAGGCAGCTTCAGAAGCTGATATATTTGACTTATCTTAAATATTTGCAATGGGATGAGATGAGCAGCACTCTGATAGGGCTGGTTTCTCCCCAGTGACAATAAGCAAAGCCTGGATGGCTACCTTGTATTCTATTATCTAACTGTTAGACACAAAAATTTAGGGGATACTGCTGTCATTTGTGATTACCTGATTTATATGCACTTTTTGGAGAACAGCCAGAATAATCAGGCCTAGGGCTAGTGGAACATTTTGAAGGTTTGTTTTTTCCCCCATACGGTCTCGCTCCACACAAACTGCTTCAGAGCACAATGAAAATAAGGGCAATGAGGTCTACATGGAACAATCAACTGAGTGCCTTTCGGCGCTAACAGATGTTCAGTAGTGACTCTGATTTTGATTTGCTTGGGATGCACTCCCCTGCTTTCTACAGCTGTCTGCCCAACCCCACTGCTATATAACAGAGTACCTATAATAAGGGTAGCAGAAAGGACTGTGTTTCTGGGTCTCAGTCACCTCTAGGGCACAATCATGCCATATTGATAAAATTTGGATAAATATGCATTGTACTTATATTTTATCTCTGTATTGGTGTAACCATAGCACAAACACGTTATCTAGCAGAGAAGCAGGGTGGTCTAGTGCAGTGGTCTCCAAAGTAGGGTTTGCACACCTCAGTGAGTGTGCAAGACAATCCATTGGGGTGCAGGAAGAATTTTTTTTTGGTAGTGTTAATAAAATAAAGAAAATAAATTTAACAGTAGTGTTTATTTCATATTTATCTTACCTTTTTAAAATTTTTGTTTCTGGGTATGTTTATAATAATATTATTATTAATATGGTATTATTAATAGTAATAGCTACAGTATATTATTTTTAATAATACAGTAGTACATGTATATAGTTTATAAATAAATATATATTGGGGTGTGTGCTTGAAAATTTTTTACTGGTAAGGGTGCACAATCAAAAAAGCTCGGAGACCACTGGTCTAGTGGATATGATAATACTGAAACTTTGACAGCAAGATTTGCTGGAGGAAGTCTGTCAGAGCCCTTCATTGTGGTTTTGATGGTTTCATGAAACTAAAGGCTTTTGCTCTGCTGATCTCATCTGATGCAGAAATTGGCTCCTGTTTATTTGAGGAAAATGCTACCTTGTGCAGTGTATTCTCAAAGCCATAGACCTGTCACCATTTAATGGAAAACACAATACGGCCTCTAATGGAGGCTAGAGAGAGCAGAAGGTAGGCATGTTAAAGTAGAGGTTTTAAAATATATTTAGAAAGCATTATTCATGAAGAAACAGATCTTGCTTAGGAGCCCCTGTTATGAAGTTTTAAAAGTAACAACATAGTCATCTTATTAGCAGGGTTGCCTGTGGGACAGACAAAATTGATTGGGAGGCTACCTATGCCTCCATCACTTTGGACAGGCAGTCGGGCTTGGATCCAAGTGTGTGTTTTGCCAATAGATTTTGTCCTTTTCTTAACAAAGCAAAACCACATACCTATAATGCTTTGTGGATTTCAGCTGTATAAAACCTGATATTTCACCTTTTTTTACCAGATTAAGAGCTGTCATAAATTATTCATTTTTAGTTTCAAGTTTGGGGACTAGACCTGGTCATGCTGGAATCAAATAGTCTAGTAAAGGCCCATAGGAAGTGTTGTGTGTAGTTCTGATCAAGTTTCAGAAGATGTCAAGGCAGATCAGTGAAACATCTTGAAGAAAGAAGAGGAACAGCACAGTCGTGGTGTAAAGTGTGGCAAGTTGACCCTGAACTATTTGTGAGTCTGCCTGTGTAGGAGGAATTGTCCTGTTTAGCCAGCAGCAGAACCCATCAGTCCCAGTTTCCTACTGGAATAACTGTCAAGACCATGTTACATCAATTTCCTCTCTTCTAGTGTAGGAAGAGGCTACACTTTCAGTAACAAGGGAGATTGTACCTTCATACAATTTTTCCAATCTAGTCATAAAATTTTTAGAGCAGTTTGGGATCTTTGAATGTGGTTTGCAGGACTGATTTTAGTTCTTCTGAGCACCTGAATTTTCAAATTGAGTCTATGGGAGTGGTAGGACTAAGCATGTCCAAAAATCAGTTCCCAGAGGTCCTTTAAGTGTCAGTCATTACTCTTTTTTTTTTTCCTTTGGAGTTTCTTTTTTTGAAGACTAGTTATAACAGGACTGCTTTTCTGATGAGCGGTGATTCTGTTTCATCAATAATCAACTATTTAAAGCTGCAAGATGTTGATGTGACCCAGTAGCCATTTTCCCAGAATGAGGAACACTATTCTTGGGTTGTACCTGGAAACCGAGAACATCTAGTAATCTTTCCTAAGTTTACTGCTGAAAATCTTCTAGCCCTGCCTTCAGATCTGTCCAAGTTTCTTAATTGTGCTTTTCAAGACTTGAATGATGATATTCCTCTGGGAGGGTTGCAAGCTCTCCAGCAAGTATTTCCATTTTCATAATTTCATCATTTAGAAGATGTCACTTTAGGTAAAGACACATGAACAAATTATGAGAGGACACAAATTTAGTGCATCATTTATAATACTACAGTAACAACCTGGACAGATGCTGCTGCCCTAAATGTGATGTAACTTGTCTCTGGAGCATGTACGTGAGTATCTGCTAAAAAGCAGTGTCAAATATTCTTTACATTCATGTACCAGCATATCTGATTGTAATTTTTCCGTGTCCTAATTCCTTAGATAACCAACTGATGTGTACAGTCCAAGCCTGAACTTTTCCTATGAGACTGTTTTTTCACACTGCTCTAACTCCTTTGGTTTTAGTGTCATGATGGCTTGGTTTTCATTCTAATGTTTGCCTGGTGCAGTTGTGGTCTTGAAGTGAGAAACAGTCATGCTCCTTCTGCTTCTGTACTAGAGAGCACTGATAGCATACATGTGAGAATCTGTAGCATAGATAACATCAAAAAAATGGGGAACACAAACTATGAGGTAGAAAGAATCTTAAAAATGCATAAAATACACATTAAAACAAGGAGTAGCAAATGCTGTTGCTGCTTTTCTGAGTTCTGTTGGAGGGTATTTAGGAAGCACACTTGGTTGAAGTGTTTATGGTTTTGGTTTGCAAATGTGCTCAGGGATCTCACATTTCATGTTAACAAAGTTAATCCAGGTGTGAAGTGTACTGCTTATAAAGAAGAGAGAGAAGATAGGGTTAATGTCATCTGGGAAGGGAAGTTCATCGTAACTTGCCAGTTTTGTTCTCCCAGTCTGTTCTGAGCCACTTAGAAATCATCCAAAACCAAGAAAGGTCTCTGTGCTTATGTTCTTAAAACCTTCATGAGTCAATCAAACTGCTTGTTTTCTTGGGTTGCTTCATAAGACTGCAATCTTGTCTTTTTTTATCTTAATTCCATGAGATAGTTTTAGTTCTCTTGTACTCTTAAAAATGCCCAAAGGTTTCAATCAAATTTGGGATCCTCACACATCACTTACTGTATTGATAAACAGAGATTGTCCCTGCCCCAAGACTTCATAGTATATGGAAACAGGATGTGAATTATTATAAGTGATGGCTGGACCAGAGACTGTAAATGATAATGAATGTAGAGGAATATAAATTACTCTCTGTTTATTTCAATTGTTTCATTTTAGTTAATATATAGCTAGATAATCCTTTCTACTGAGCAGATTGGCATTGATAATCAACAGATTATTTCACAGGGGTTGTAACAAAAATGAATATTGAGAAGGTCCTCCAAAGGGAACAGGGAGAAAATCTGATGGATTTTTCAGACATACTATCTTGCCTTGTGGAGAAGGAAAAATGATAATAAAAAATTGAATGAAATATTTCTTTGTAGAGGGGGCTTTTCAAAATGAGCAACAGAGTTTGAATGTCTTGCTGGAGTTGAGACACTGTTATTAAAAAATATTCAATGCCCTTTTTCAGAAGATACAGACTTTCACTGTCTTATTTTGACTAGAACCTGACTGGTGAAAATGGTGGCATATTCTGCACTCATTGCTGAAGCCTCAGGATGACCTGAATCACAGCATGGGCCTTGCAGTTGAAATCTGTAGAGAAACTCTAGTTCAGATAGATTTTGTGCTGCATTATAAAACAAAATTTGACATAGGACATATGGGTTTCTATAGAAAATTTTAAAACTTTATTACTAAAAAATAGTTTCTTGTCATCAAGCTCTGTAAGGAAATCACAAGTAAATAAAGGAGAAAGAATTGTCCTGTTTGTTCAAGTTCCACTAGCAGAGAAGTTACAAAAGTAAGATTTGAAATAAAACAAAATTGTTGTGCCATAGAGCTTTGTCAAAGTATTACATTGGTTAATACTATCACCACATCAAGAAATGGCTCTGAAAATAAATCACTGGAAAATCTGTTTCTTAGACTATGTTGACTGTGGAGCTTTTTTCTTATTTTATAATAATGCATGCCTCCAAAATTTGAGGTTTTCATAGCCCAAAAATAAATGAATGCTCAAAAAGTGGTTTGCAACAGTAAAAAGGTGACTCTGATTATACATTGCAATTACATTTTGTCTTCATGGAAATGAGTATGTAAAGGCTAAAGTGTTCTGTACAAACTGATGTTAAGTAGGATTCTGTATAACTTCTGAATTTCTAAGTAGGAGAGTGCCAGTGATGAAGGGACTGTTTGTCCTCAGCAGTTGGTCCCCTAATTCCCTGCTGTTACTTCAGAAGTCTGTGGGTCTCTGGTGTGGCTTTCTTAAGTTCTTGCTAACTTAGTGCTCTGCCTGACATGACCTGGTGAGAAGGACAATGTCATATTGCATGCTCAGTGTGGGCTGAACTCCTCCATTCACACTGAGCCTGAACTCCTCTTGGTGAGTAAATTACTGGAGCAATCCCACTGTTTTTGTTGAAATTCAGAAAGGTGTCATTGGCTGAAAGTGGCTTTGTAATCCTGCTCTACCGCTTTGAATAATGATCTTCTGTTCCTTACTAGAGCAAAACAGTAATTATGCATTTATAATGTGGGCTTTTTCATGTAAAACCACTGAGATAGTGTTTCACAGAACTGTACTGGCAGGTTCCTAGAGAAGATTTAAAGAATGGGCAGGAAGGAAGATTGATTATATCTGGGGAAAAATAATCCCAAATACCTTCAACAGGAAGAAGACTGATGGAAATCAATAATGTTGAAAAACAGACCTATGGGCAATAATAGACAATTAGATATAAGATTGTCGTGAAATATGGCAGCAAAAAGTCAAAGCAGCTTAGAACTGCAGCACATTTAGAGGCATCACAGCTAGAACAGAAGGTGATAATGCCCCTTTTTGACAGCTGCTAACACTACAACTAGAAAAAATGCTGCAGTACTGGGCACTTCAGAATTAGAAAGTTGCTAAAAAAAATCAGGAAAGGGCCATGGATAGTAACCACTGTGGTGAAGAACCTGAAACTATTACCTTGGGAAGGAAGAGTAAAGACTGGCAGGGGAGACACCATGATCAGGCAGGTGGTTTTCCTAGGGCGAGGCTCATCCCCTGCACTCCAGGTGTGCTGACCCCTGCGATTTCCCCAAATGCGGGAAACTTGACTGCATAATTTGTGGTAGTGGGGGACTGCATTCATGCTTTTATTTTTTATCTTTTTTTTAGAATGCAATCTGGCTGCTGTCGTTAAAGATTGGATGCGGGGGGGGAACATTGTCACTGAGGATGAGGAAAAGGCTGAGGTACTTAATGCCTTCTTTGCCTCTC
>NW_008796110.1:1963680-1968398 GCF_000699145.1 Aptenodytes forsteri
GTTGGGTTGACGGTTGGACTCGATGATCTTAGAGGTCTTTTCCAACCTTAATGATTCTATGATTCTATGATTCTATGACTGAAAATTATTTTTGATTAATGCAACTTGAAAAATGGGAATGTGTTTTATTTGTGATGGTGGCGGTTGTTGAAAAATATAGCTTTATAGATACTGAAAAAATTGTTGATATAACAAAATTTTTATTTTGACAATGACACATATGGTATTATTACCTTAACAGAAATTACATTAATACATGGTATTTTTATTTGTTATGTTACCATTTCATATTTTGTCCAATGGTTTTATATTATCAGAAAAAGGGCAGAATTCAGCGGCTGAAGGAAAGGCAGTTAGTAATGTGTAGGTACTTTTGGGGAGGTCATTTTGCCTCCAGCTACAGCTCCCGAAAGGCATGGGTCTCCTGTTGCTCCTGTGCCACACCTGTCAGGGCAGAGTCAGTACCTCAGGTGCTGCTGGGCCCACAGGAGACTAGGCACTTCCAACACCTAAAACAGTTCTGGATGTCCATATTTGGGTGACTGAATTCTACGTAAAGCATTTAAATAAAATAATTTCAATTTCTTCATATTGTTTTCTTTCCTAATTTCTGTTCTTAAAGAAGATGGCAAAACCCCCTTTTCTAAAGAGCTGAAATTGTCTCTTTTTCTGGTCAAAATCCAGCAAAATTATGTAAAGATACAAAAAGTAAGAAAGGAAAAGAATGAAATATACAATCAAAAGATATTGGCTAGGATGTCTAAGAATCAAGGAGGATCTCGATGACTGCTAGGACAGCTTTCAAGACCGCCTATCTTTTCAGAGTATCAACCTATATGTTAGCTGCTTAGCTGTCACATAGAAGAAATACTGGAATTAAATGACTGTTATATGTTTCACTTGATTCTGTTATAATCAGCTCAGAGCATGCCAGTCAAAGCAGACTTCAAAGGTGGTCTTACTGCTGCTTTAAGGTGACCAGGGAATCCTTAAATCGACCTGAGGCAGGGATCTCCCACTGCTGAGCATGCACAGACATATAATTCTAGATATGGAAGGAGTTTTGAGCTCTCTAGAGTGTGTCTATGCACTTACAGGACTGGGTGTATAAGTTCAGGAGAACTGTTTTGGTTGTTCTTGAGGCTATTAAATGCCTAAAATCTGTATATTTCAAACTAAGATGATGTAAGATAGTCTGGATCCTGCTCTAAGTGACAGAAAAGATGAGGCTAGCCACCTCGTCTACAGTTGCCCTTGCCTTTTCACCTGTGATAAATCTGAAATATTGTTCACTGATTCTTCAACAAGCATTTCTGGATGACTGGAAGCAGCCGCCCTAGTGGTATTAGTATATCTGTAATAGCCTAATGTGTTGGAGGTGAGGAGATCATAACAGTGTTACCAGGACCTTAGTGATAAAGACAGGAATCAAGAAAAGGATTTTGTGTACATGGAGACCAGATGACATACTTGTTTGAGACACAGCCATTTGGAGTTATTGTTATGCAGCATACTCGTCATATTTAGATACCTCTTTCCTTTCCCTCTTTCCCCCTACCCCACAATGCCAGGTAAGATTGTCAATTTAAGAACATCAGTTTTATGGAAAAGCCCTCCAAAAAACCTGGATAGCGTCAATGAGGAAAAAAGTGTTCTGAGAAAGGAATGAATCACTGAGAAACAAATTGTTCTCTCTCTCTTTCTCTCTGCGTATGCATCTTATGTACACTTAAATTCTCTATGTGAGTGTACCCTTGAATGTTTGGTCCTCTTTTCTTTAGGGGGAATTAAGGTTGATGTTGATTTTTTTTTTAGTGCCTAAAGTAAAGATAGTAAATGAACATTAGCAGCATATAAATTTGTTTTCTTTAAAGTCTTGAGGCAAAATGATTATAATAGAAGTTATTTGGACTAAATAGCAATCTGAACTGTGCACTTCAGACCAAAGGAGTGATATCTATTAAATATCTTTAACAGAGCAATATTCCTCCAGCCCAGCAAATCTTTCCATGGATGAAGACTGGGGAAGAGGGATAAAAGATGATGAAAATTGAAATTCTTTACAGATTTTGCTACATGAAATGCTATTAATGCAAGGGAGAAATATTTAAATAGATTTAAAAATAAAAAAAGCATCAAGATGTCTGATAAATTGTACAAGGTGCACAACTGAAATGTAAAAATGCAATGGGTATTGTACCAAAATGCATTGTTACTCTATTAAAAATGTTTTCATGTACATGACAAGTGGAAAAGCACTTGTTTTGTTATGTTTTTATGTTTTGTAATGTGCGACATGAGCTTTTTATATAATCAGTATATATCAGTCTGTACAATATCAAAGGATGAATATTATTTAGGATGATTTTTGTTTACTTTCATTCACAGTCTTTTCATATCACTTTATGTAACTACACTAGACTTTAGAGATCTGCAATACAGCATACAATTATTTAAGGTGCTGGTAGATCACTCAGCATCATCAACTCCCATTGACATCATCTCAGCTTCAAGAAGCTTCTCAGCTTCAAGAAGAGCTGTAAAATGCCATATGTCCCCAGTCAGAATCACTGCAATGAGCAAGGCTAGGAAGCTGTTGAGCAGGTGTTTTTGGAAGTTTCCACCTCTCTTTTAATCCTCTTCCAAACAAACAAGCAAAAGTGTATTTGTTTAATAAATTCCCAATTTCTATGTCTTTCATACTTTTTGTGGTTGAACAAATACTCTCGTATGGCAGGCATGTTTGTAGGACCTATACAAATACAGTCGTCTCCTGCATGTGCACACTTGTGGCTCTTGAACAGCACTTAAGCAACTCTTGTGGTTCTGCAGAATGAGTAGAACAGTATTAATGAGTTAAAACAGGAATCTGGAATGGGGAGAACATGTCAGGCAACCTGATTATTTGATCTCTCTTCCTAAATCTAACTTAACAGTTTTCACTTGATGAAATGATCAAAGCTGTTTTCTGCAGTGCTGACATCATTTTGATCAGGTTAATAATCTGGGATATAAAAGATTCATAGTACATGTCCTCAGACCCCCAAATGTGATTGCTTAAGCTTAACTGTCAAATTCCACAGAAATGTTACCTTTCTCTCTGTGTGTTTGTTCATATAAGCACATACACATGGTACAGGCACTTGCAGATATTGTGAGTGTGTGGATATTGGAAGACCATTCTTCAAAAATACTAACCAGGACTTCAACTTGGACTTTTAATTCCAGTATGATGAATTTAAAGAGTTTTTCAAGTCAGACAAAGTACTGAGAAAATCTGTCTGGTTTATAAATGGTTTATATGCTTGCTGTTGTATTTTGCATCTCAATATGAGCCTCTTGCAGATGAATCCTAACTGCTTTCTCAGCTAGTTCTGCAGAAACAAGAGTGAAGACTATGCCACAGAACTGTGATATTACTCTACAGATGTTTTGTCATATGAAAAAGACTGCACGTGGAGGTAGGATGAGGAAAAGAGAATCCTGAGGTCTAACCTTCATCACCTTACTTAGCCAAGGTGAAAGGCTAATTTGTTCAGGTGGCCTATGAAGTCTGGGAATGATTCGGTGTCTTCTGGAAGGTGATTCAGAATGGAGAGTCTAACCTCCTTGTTAGAAGCCTTACACTGGTATGTAAACTCAGACATTATGGAAGATCTACAGTGTATAACTGGAAGGACTATAGCCTGCTTAACTCATTCAGTGCATAATCTGGTGAAAACTTGTTAAAAGGGCCACATGCATCATTTGGCCAGAAACAGAGAAGAGATGTATTTCCCGTGTACAAAAGTAAAAATTTGAGAGTGGGGGCGCAGGGCTTGTTGGGTGGGAAGCTGTTCAGGTTTATAGGTAATGGAAAGGATAATGAAGTGGTAAAATAAAATAAATGCTAGAATGTCCATGTCATACCTATAAACAGTATTGGTCACACAGAAAAGATGGATGCACTCAAGCCACAGGAATTTGAAGACATTTAAATGCACGGCAATACATGAAGAAAAGAGTGTCCAATAAGGTGCTTTGGCTAGGTGGGCTAAAGACATCACTAAGTATAGGGTGTGTGTGTTTTTTTATATATATGTATTTAGTATTAGATATAAGGAAGAAATTCTTCACTATGAGGGTGGTGAGGCACTGGAACAAGTTGCCCAGAGTAGCTGTGAATGCCCCATCCCTGGAATTGTGCAAGGCCAGGTTGGACGGGGCTTTGAGCAACCTGGTCTAGTGGAAGGTGTCCCTGCCCATGGCAGGGGGGTTGGAACTAGATGACGTTTAAGGTCCCTTCCAACCCAAACCATTCTACGATTCTATATAAATAAAGTGTTAATTAGAACAGCAAAGAGCTAATAGACTAGACTAGACTAGACTAGACTAGACTATTTCAGTTGGAAGGGACCTACAACAATCATCTAGTCCAACTGCCTGACCAATTCAGGGCTGACCAAAAGTTAAAGCATGTCATTAAGGGCATTGTCCAAATGCCTCTTAAACACGGACAGGCCTGGGGCCATCGACCACCTCTCTAGGAAGCCTGTTCCAGTGCTTGACCATCCTCTTAGTAAAGAAATGCTTCCCAATGTCCAGTCTAAACCTCCCCTGGCACAGCTTTGAACCTTTCCCACACATCCTATCATTGGATACCAGGGAGAAGAGATCAGCACCTCCCTTTCCACTTCCCCTCCTCAGGAAGCTGTAGATAGCAATGAGGTCGCCCCCTC
>NW_008796110.1:1968481-1972337 GCF_000699145.1 Aptenodytes forsteri
CAACGCTGAATACAGCGGGATAATCACCTCTTTTGACCAGCTGGTTATGCCGTATTTAATGCACCCCAGGATGCGGTTTGCCCTCTTGGCTGCCAGGGCACACTGCTGACTCATATTGAGCCTGGTGTTGACCAGCACCCCCAGATCCCTTTCTGCAGGGCTGCTCTCCAGCCACTCCTCTCCTAGTTTATACTTGTGCCCAGCGTTAACTCCATCCTAGGTGCAGAATCCGGCATTTCGACTTGTTAAATTTCATCCCATTAATCATTGCCCAATGCTTCAATCTATCTAGATACCCCTGCAAGGCATCCTGTCCCTCAAGAGAGTCAACAGCACCTCCCATATTACCTCTATATGTGTTAGTGAGAGTAATATTGAAACAGTGTATTCAATTTTGACTCCTGCAGTTAAAACAAATGGTTCATAGAAAGAAAAAGTTTAAGAGCTGGAAAGTATATCGTAAGATGGGAGACATAAGAAGCTCACTGAAGAGAAGATCAAGAGGTGATTTGAACTACTCTGTGTGTCTTTTCTCAGGAAGAGAAGATATCCTTTCTGGAACAAAAGATATTGCAATGTTCAATAGCTAAAACTAGTGCTGGACAACTTCAGGGAGAAAAATTTTGTTTACCAGTAGCATTGTCTAAGATAAGAAAATTCAGCAAATGATGTAAGATAGTTCCGCTGCCGAATACTGTCAGCCAAGTCTGGAGATTTTTCTAGCTGAATGCTTTAGGGCACTAGTGATGTGGTAGCTGTTGAACAAAAAGATGATCTCTGCACCTGGGAATTCAGAAACAACAGAAAACAAAAGAAAATAGAATTCACCAGTTCAACCTAAAGGTATGGGTTTGAATTAGAAACTTCTGTGTGATGTAGGGTATACTGTGCAGGAGATTATACCACGCATTAGTAATAAGTTCTAGATTTTCTTTAAAATCAATGAATTACAGCTCAGAATATGAACTGAATGAAAAAACTAATATAAACCTTTTCATTTTAGAAAACACCCGACACTGGCTGCTGAAAGAGGAGAATGATCAGACATGAAAGAAAAATGTTCTGATTGTGTAGGCTCTCTAAATAAAGCACACACTGTTAGGGCTCCTTTACTGATTCCTTCTTCACTGAATACAAGCAGAGCTCTGTTGTAACAAGTGGATCATCACTTCCAGAGCTCTTCTATAATCTCTTAAACTGGGGTCATTATACACCTAGCAAAAGAAAAGTGTGTCTGGCTTCTTTCTGCAGCTTCAAAAAAATCTAAAAAAACCCACTCCCTCTTCATTACTGAGGTTTTTGTTTTTCTTGACAAATGCTAAAGCAACAGTTTTTGAAAACTTCTGTTGGGGCTCATTTCTTTTTAGTTCTCATCACCGAATTTTTTAATCTTTTCAGCAAGAGCAGAGTAGAATTGTTGCTCTTAAAATGTTAGCCAGAGTGGGCACTCTCCACTTCACAGGCTGGTGGTTGAAGGCTGTCCTTTGTCCGCCTGATGGGAGATGAAGGTTGAAGTAGCCATGGAATATCAGTGTCTCACTTGTTGCCTATTTTGTAGAAAAAGTGGTAGGCTATTCACTGAACTATGTCACCTTTGAAAGTGACAGCTGTAACTGTATTTTGTAGAAAGCCCTGTTCTGTTAGACTGGAAATGCTTTTATGGTTCGAACCCCTTGAGGGACTTTAATGGGAACCAGAACTCAGGTTTGATTTTAATAGGGCTTTTGTTTGACATAGATGCTGAGCTGTTTAAGCCTGTTGAGGATGAGATAGTCCTAGGCATAAGCAGAAGTGGGGCTCTAGGCAGCAGGGAACTGTAACACCACTAACAATGGCATCTATAGGGTTGAAGTGCCTGCAGAGGTAAGAAGGAAATAAATCTTTTCTCCATGTTTCCTGGTTTAGGTTTAAAAATAAATTCCACTTGAGACACCAAAATGCAGTTTAGATCCTGCCATTATGGTTAGAGTAGGTAAAACACTAGGAGGTAAGTCATAAAGAACACACAGTGGGAATAAGATGCATCAGATGATCAAATAGATGTTTTTTCTTTTTCTCTCTGGATGTGTAAAATTTAATAGGAATTAGGAAATCCATGGAAGAATCTACAAGAAGTCCTGGGAAGAGGCATATTTTAACTGATACGGTGCACAGCTAAGAATAAGGAGGATGTATTTGACTTTTTCAATGTGATAGAATTACATATGTCCAGTCATTCACAAAACTAGCGCCTAAGTCATGTGGAAAACATCACAGAGGTGAAAATATGATTTTAAAACTCCACTGCTTCTCTTATAGTTTCACCCAGCTAGACACTGAACATTATCAAAAGCATCCAACATTATTCATTCTGGTACTTGTGTGGGCTTTATTGATCAAATGTGTATGGAAGTAAACACAGTCAGTTAGGGAGGACAATGAATTAGTTACTTGATGTCCCAAGATGCTGATTTCTTCCTGGGATATGCTGATTAACTGCAACCCACTCCCCAGTTACTAGCAAGAATTCAGAATGCTGTTTCCATCCAGAACATCCTCAGTACCCTGCTGGATAGGGCCACAACACGGCGAACCTCTGCACAAAATATCAATGTGACTTGACAAGAAATTAGTAATATAATTCCTTTTTAGTGATTTAATTTATATTCAGGAAAACTGGAGCCATGAAGTTCTGCTTTTATGTGCTGCCAGGTATTAACTGTCCAGGCATGAAAGTATAGCATTTGGCCATGTATTATGTCATCAGAATCCATCTAAAATGTACTAAAATGCAAGGAAAAAAACCCAGAAGTTGGAAAAGGAAGCAATTGAACACTAGAACAGTAGGGACAATGAATATACTTTGAAGATGCTGCTAAACCAGGTTCTCATTGCACTTAATATCTGTGCTCATGGGTGCAATTCATCGTCTTTTGTGACATCACTTCCTATATGAACATTAGTAAAGGGAGAATCAGATTTATTGCGTATATCCCGTGGAGTTCCTGTCCTAGCTCCTCAAATGAAGATCTGCAATGACATGTAGGCCATGTTTACATGTACAGGTTTGGACAGTTGTGCTCCTGTTCCATCTGTGCTCTCAGACAGCTGGGTTAAAGCCAGCAGCACGTTATCATAGTGCTAATCCTAAAATAATAAACCAGGTAATATGGTTCTGTAGTTTTTGGACTGGAACTGGCTTATATCCAGCCAGCTCAGACCTCAAGTGAACAAGTAACAACATCTGCTTTTGTGGATATGCTTGTACAATCACACAGGATTGTGTGCAGCTCTGCATTCCCAGGATGTACCTATTTGATATTACCTTTGCTTTCTTTCCATCTGTTGTAGAATTTAGGGGGCAAAGGTAGGACTTAAAAAAAGTTGTTCACTGATGTTGTGCTGACAGTAGCTCAGCTAATCCTAAACTTTTTATTTTTATGCATTGTACTTGATGTTAAGAATGGTGCATTTTATCTCAGCAGCAGCTCTTTATCATTCTTTCTTTCTCTTAGTGGAGGAGAAGGAGGAGGAGAGAGATCAATAAGCCCTTGGTTATCTTGGATTGTCAATGATGAGTAGCATATTTCTAGCTCAAATTATTTCTTCTTGGAGATGGCACTTGAATATCTGCACATAAAGACTGCAGATTTTGTTTCTTTTTTCTTTATAAAAATTGCCTGTTGGTAATGTTTCTTCAACTGAGGCTGATAGAATTGGTGATGAATAAAGAGGCAGTTTAATCAAGGCACATAACACAGCTGCTTGCTTTCTTCTTCTATAACATGTGGATACAGACTAGTTTTTCTCAACCAGCTCTAAACTCTGACCTCCTGTGACAAATTATGGCTTTTGGCCTTTGGTCTCTTTCGATCAG
>NW_008796110.1:1972373-1995900 GCF_000699145.1 Aptenodytes forsteri
CTTCCGAGATCAGCAGGCTGTCATGACTGGCCTTGTTGATGACCTTAAACTGGTTCTTAACATGGAAAAAGAGGGTTTTTAAAAGGACTAAAAGAACAAAAATAAACTGGCAACCAAATAACAGTACAGTGTGTGAGCTGGGTAAACTGACCCATCCATGAAGGTAAACAGGGTCATCCCAGGAGCAGCAAGGTAGAAGAAAACCTCCTGGGTGTTTATTACTTGACCTCCTGTCCCAAACAGAAGGAGGGAATGGGCTAGAGCAGTAAGATGATGCAGTGCTGTGTTGCAGGGAGTCGTGACACTTGGCTGGGGCCTGAACCAGGGCTGAGAAGGAAGCGAGATGCACCAGATGTTGGGCTAGAGCAGATTCCCCGGTATCAACTAGAGGAGCCAGTGGCACTGCGGCTCAATACATGAGCTGCAGTCTGATACCTAACACTAGGACAGAGCTGTCCCTCTAAGCCTTGCAGCAGGATGGAGCTCAAGTATGGTGGGAACAGTTTGGAATGTATGGGTTTATTTAGCACTCGACAAGGAAAGAATCTGTGGGACACAGTAAGTAGCTTAATGAGTTTAATCCAGAGTTAGCGAAAGGTGGTTGGTAAACTTGAAATGCTTGATAGTATAGCAGCCAGCAAATAGCATTTGCTAAATTAGGTATTTATGTTTTGGTGAATGTCATCTTTCTTAAGCAAATTATTTGACACATGCTTTTCTCAAACCTTGTTCTCAGTACAATGCAGAATAAGTTGTTTATTTGTCTAGATGTAGCCTATACTGGTCGACATCAACCTGTGCCTGACATACAGCAAACCATACTACTTGCTGCCAGTGGGGGTTTCTGGCAGAACCAGAACCTTTTAAAAATACAGAGCCTGCAGGCAGCAAGGCAAGGAGCAAATAATGAGGCTGTTGGCTAGCTGACCAGCTAATTCTGGAATAGCTCTTTCAGAACCAGAACAAGTTCCCTCAACACTAAACTGAATAAAAATTGCACTTATGCCTTACAATAAGCAAGAGCTAGGCAGAATGATTTCAAAATATATGATAATGAACTTGAGATGGCCAGAGAAGGGTGAATAGGATGGGGAAAGGTTAGGCCAGCTTATAAATGAAGACAGATTAAAGGAATTTAGATAATTTAATTTAGAGAGAACAGTAGAATGAGATCACAGAAATAGTTAAAAACCACGATGGGTTCAGCTGAGACAGGAAAACTCTTCTCCTTGGTCTAAGCTTATAGTAAAAGAACTAGTGGACATTCAGTGAAACTGTTTTGTAGTAAATTTAGCATAAATACTTTTGAAAAATGTTTGTCTTTGAATGAAATACCTAATGAGTGAAATTAATTTCCATGAGAAAATTTAGTCAAATAATTTTAATAGGATTCAAATGGAAAGGGAATGGATCTGTGAAGAACTATAGCAAAGGCAGTTAAACCAAGATTAGCTGTAGAATAGTTAAGCAAAACTGGGTGGCAGGGCAAAGCAAATGTTCTGCCTTCTTAATTATGATGGTTATGCATAAGAAAAATAAATCTTTAATAAAATCAGATGATTGGTCAAGCTCAGTATTTTCCTTTCTTCTAAAATGGAATGCATATTCCCAGGTGTTGGCAGAATAGTTAATAAGAGTGTTTTTTTTCTCTTTCTCTCTCTGTAGTTAAATGCAAATACACACAGTATAGCCTTGGAATTTCATAATTTTCCAGTGTGAACTGGACTAAAGATTTCATTCCAGAGGCAAGAAGGGTCAATAAAACTACAGAGGGACTCAGAAGCCCACCCCACATATGATCACAGTTAGTGTGAGTGCCCTGATAGTCAGAGACCTGCTGCACTGGGTTGCCAACTTTAAATACATTATTAATTTTTTGTGAAATATACACAATGCAAGATCTGGGATGGTTTTCTTCAGATATAAAAAAAATGGTTTTAGGCACGCGAATATGCCAGAATACCATCAGAACTGGGATCCATCTAGAAATGCAAAGAATGTGCATTTCCAGGTGTTGAAAGGTTTCGAGTAATGACAGAGCTATGAGCAGCAGAAGCAAAACTGGAAAGAAAGGTCACTACTAATTTCAAATTAGTATTTCAAACTTCACAAGAAAATGGTCTCTGAGTAAGGAAAGTAAAAGTGCTCTGAGTTCATATTTTCTGGTTTGAATTACACTGCATTTGAGACAGAGGTAATAAAGTAAATTGACAAATGGCAGTCTTTTAGCCTCATCTTTGCAATAGCGATCAACTGACTGCTGTTATAGAATTTATAATTAATATATAAGAAATAATTAATCTAGTCAAAAGCAAAGATGTGAAATATCTGCAGCAAACCTTTACAGGTAAGGAAGGAATCCTGTTCAAATGATTTTGTTATTTTACAATAATGTTCCCCAAATTGCAGATCCTTTAAGAAACACAAATTAAAGGATATCTTTAACGTTTATGATGCGTGATTGTACTATAGAAGAAGTATCCTTTTTACAAAGATGGACCAGATTTCTAGGGTGTTTAGTAATTTCTCAATACCTTTATATTCTTTGGTAGGTGAGACTGATCGATAACATGTAGGATAGGGCCTCTGTGATTGGAGTTGCAATTCTAATATCAATTCTCACCATGGAGCCCAAATTAGCCCAATTTTCAGATGCAGAAACCCTATGAGCTGAACTACTGTTCACATTGGTCTTTTTGTAACACTTTTTACATTGGTATTACTGGACAAAAAGTTCAGCCAGGCACAAGCAGTTTATTGAAGTGTTGGGCCCAATATGTCTGTTAAAGTTTAGTTTGTATGCAGACATTGACTGTGTCTCTACTGGGACTTTAAGAGTGTTGAAGAGCTGGGCATCTGCTTGCCATTTGTGCCCTGCAAATGATGTGCTGTATGGCTATATTTTTACTAGGTATGTTTTTTTCCCTTCTACAACTGAGCAATTTGGATAATCTTTTTCCCTAAACTTTTTTTCTCTCCTTGTGTAGAAACATATTCAAAGAGGATGTTTCATTGATTTTATTTATTTATGATGTTTCAGTGTTATCCCCCTTGATAAGATAACCTCATTGTTGGTTCTACAAGCCTGTAGTATGTACCTCGAATTATCGTACAAATGAAACAACACTGCTGGGTTTGACAGAAGCCTTCACAATGCAAGTAGGGAGATTTTTTTTTCCCTTGCAGAAAATTAATTTTGAGATCTATATGAAAACTTTTCCATAAAATTGAGTTATTAATTTTAAATATGATTTTTCCCTGATGTTATTTTTTTGAATTTATAACATTCACTGAAAATTCATTTTTTAACTGGGCTTGAAGGGGATTCAAACCCACACTCCTTAGCTCTGTTATTTCTGATATTATTGCACAGTTGGAGCTAGGAGGAGGCAGTAGATACATATTTCATGTGTTTTCTGTCATAGCTTGAGAAAATCTGAAAGCTGTTGTCCGAGAAGACAGAAGCACTACAAAACTCAGGTTAACATAGTAACTCACCCTAAGGCATCCCAATTAAGGAAAGTTACTGTCCCCATTATGAAAGTCATTGCCAATGAGTGTTGCTTGACTTAAATGTGTTCACTGGGAGACATCCTGATTAAACAGATCTCCTGAGTGTGTATCCTAATTAAATAGTGCGTCTAATAATAGATGTTGCAACAGGTCATTGACTGGGTGACAGGATATTCCTGCTGAGCAGGAATCTTGAAATTTGGTTTATTCATTATGAATCACTGAGCACAGGAAAAAAAAAAAAATCACCCTATATAATGAATTTTGAATTTCTCAGAAAATTTTCCAATTACTTTATTGGGTTTAATGCATTCACAGAACTTTACAAAGAAATTAGAGAGAAGCTGCCAAATTTGTGATTAATTATGTCATAGATTAGTAATAACAATTTTAGCCAAGCAAACTGACACAAATTGGTGAATCAATAATAATAGACATGCTTGTCAATAGGTGGGTAGAAAGGATTGCTTTTACTGATACTACATGTTGGGAAATAATGAATAGTTGACATGTCTCAGGCAGTAAAGTCTTGCTTTCATCTCTTTATAGAACTGCAAAGTAAAATTTCATGAAAGAAAAAGTATTGGACATTCAAAGTAAGATATAAGGAAATCTCTATGTTCTGCAACTTTCACTGGACGTCACAACTGTCTGTTACTGCTAGCTCCTGAGCAGCAAGGGAGAGGACGATCCAGATGCTGCCAGGAGACTGAGAGCAGCCAGGAGTAAAACCAGCCTTGGTGGGCTGGGGAGAGGTTTCTGAGGGGCTGGTGGGGATTGTGCAGAGTTCCCTGTCCCTTCCTATGCTGCTGAGTAAACTGAAGTCAAACCTGACATCAAAGACCTGTTTGTGGGGGACGGTTTTTTAAAAACCCCTCTTTCTTTCTATACTGCTTTACTGGATTGCTTTGAATTTTCTCTATATAAAAAGTTAATTATCATAGATTAAATTCCAATGATCCTGGCCTTTTTGAGTCTGAGAGACTTACAGTCTTTTTCTGTAAAACTGTTATATGGAGAAATTCTTGATAGATCCACCCAAGGCTCTGCTTCATGAGGTAGGAAAGGGGGATGTCCCTTCACATTCCCGGAGCTCACACTTAGAACAGTTGTCTGGAAAACAAGCAAGTGGAAACAGGAGGAAAGAGGGAAGATAGAAGTTGTAAAAGCATTTCAAAGACAGAGTGGTAATGGAAAAATTTAAAAAAATTAAATATTGAAATGTAGTTGTGTTTTGAAGTAAAAAAAAAAAAGTGCAACAAAAGTGAATGATGAACAGTAGATGAAAAAAGTCCCAACATTAAGCATGTATCTTGTGAGGGTTAGAAACTACTACAAATGAATGACTTCTAACTGTAAAGTGCATGTTTGCAAATGAAACCACCTATCTTCTGCTAGAGCTGCTTGCCATTGTTTGCAGAAGTTGGAGAAACAGTAGTTTCCTTGCTCAACTTGGCTACATCTTTTTTTAGAATTAGAGGCCTCTATTCTTCCTCATGCTACTTGTGCTTCTGATTCTACTTGTTCAGAAAACTATAAAATTATTCTACTTTGAGTATATTTTTCCTCAGTACTATTTTTCAGGTTTTAAGGAGCGTACCTAGATATCTCAAATCTTCTTTTTGTTGTAAAGAAGTCTTTTTAATGGGTTCAGAAACAAAGTTTCAGAGTGTTGCTTAGGATATATAATAAAAAGGAAGTTTCCAAATCGTAATGTATTTAATAACCAGTTGTGAAAGGAACACTGAGGTGTAATGATCAAGAGGGGAAGAATGTTTCGTACATAGATTGCAATGTCAACTGCTATGTAGTAACACTTTTAATTTTCACCTTTTTGTCATCCTGCATGTGATTTCCTTCTCAAGATCACACTTAATCTCTTTTATGTGGATTTATGGGTCTGTTTGCAGACCCATTTATGGGTCTCTTGCAATTTTGATATCAAATATTCTGGCCCTTGAAAATTCAAGTGGTATCCTTTCATGAACTGAAAAGGCATTGTTAATTTTTAGAATTCTTATCTTACTGATCAGAAAAAAAAATCAGAAATGAAGAGTTTTAAAAATCATCTATGTTATCAGACATTGTGTATTGTCATTTCTTCCCTCCCCATATTCAGGTGGTAAGGAAGATTAAGAAGAAACAATATTCTAAGCATAAGAATTGTCAAAGTTGGCCCTCTTACCTGCATGTGCAGTTTTAAATATAAACATGCTGCATTTTTCACCTTTCTTGTCACATATACATGAAAGCAAATAAGTGTATGTACATAACTAGGTGAAGAAAAACTGGTCTTATATAAGTATTATGTATATTTGTCTTACATATGATGAGCCTTTGTGCGTCTAACATTAGGTTGCGAAGTCTTGCTGCTTCTGTGATTATTCTTATGAAACCATTTCATCCTTTATGACATTCTTTTCATGCAGTCTTTCTGACATTCAGCTTATTCTGTTACTGCTAGAATTATGTGTTGGACCATTCAACATAATGCCTACAGTTCCTCCCTCTGTAATTCTAGACCACTGAAATAACCACACCCATTGTGATAATCAGTAGGGCCACGGGAGAATCTATAGTAATTTACCTTAACCCTCACATTTGGAAAATACTTTTTTTTTCTTTTTTTTTAAAGAAAATCACCCAGAACCCAAACTGGAAATTCAGCGTCAATTGAGGATTAGATATGGTGTTGTTTTAAAGACTGATTCAGGTGCAGAATCCCATCTAAGATTCAGATTTAAGTTTTTGTTTTGGATTGGGTTCAGATTCTGGTATCTTCCCATGCTCAGATTCAGTGTTATGTAGCTGGTAAGTAGAAGCATGTAATCCACATTGATTACAGTTGCAGCTAAGGCCCAGATTCTTCCCACCTCATTTTAGATATCCTTACCTATCTACATATGAGAGAGAGAGAGACTTGTTCAGATTTTGAGTGGGTTGAGATACCTGTGGACAGTCTGTCATGTTTATATGGACAATGAAGTGAAAAGAATGATAAAGGGTCTCTGTGTAGACATCTACTTTGTTACGTACCTTAAGTTAGACTGCATGGTCTTCGGGACTGTGGAAACAAATAAACATTTAGTCTGCATAATTTCAAAGGAGTAAAACAGAAGTGAAGAAATCGAGACTGAAGTAAAAGGATATCTGACCGGCAGATTTACATGTTTTATTGGCTTGAGAATATGAGTAAACAAATTGCCCAACATTTGGTGAAATATGCCATAGATGTAACAGAAAATCATTTTTCAGAGTTATGTTAGTTATGGAATTGGGCTAAGAATGTCTATGTGGTATTTGAAATGCTGGTAGATAGACTAATTGCTTATTCTGTTCACTTACTGTATAGTTTCATTCCTATCAATTAGTTGAGCTATACACATTTAGCTCTTTTATGAACTAAAATTTTCATGCTGTTGATATCTTTCTTCTTTCATAGGTGCCTTGAATGTGGCCTGTTGTACTGTCGTTTTACTAAAACAAGGCAGGAAATCTATTGCGTTTTAGTTATTGCTTTTAGTTTACTCTTTTACAGGTTAAGATAAAGAAAGCTGATTATGATGTCCAAGGAGTTCCCTTTTCAGCTGACATGAAAAGGGAATTTCCTCATTATCCTGATAGGCCTATGCGCCATATACTACATGTGGTGGGAAACAGGATGAAACTTGCATTGTTGATACAGGTTTGATCCTCTGCTGAGAACTACATTCTACATGAAAATGAATAAAAAATGCAGTTGAAAAGGTATGGGTTAAAGTCTATTAAAATATTATTTTCTAGAAACGTGAGTCTGTGGGTGTAGTGAGCAATTAAGCTGAGAAAATTCAAGGGATAGGGTACAGTATAAATTTTATTAGTCTTTTAGCGTGCAGAGATCAGCAGAAAATCTCGTGTGCTTTTCTTTTTCTCCCTAAAAGGACAGAATTTTGTGCTCAGTACAGAAGAACATACTGTAGTTCACAATGTGATGAGGCATTCCCTGAAATGCTCTTAATTTAAGTGCTACTGGTTTGAGAATCAACAGAACACCTTTATTAGAGTATCTAAAGTAGCCAAATTAAATTTAAATCTTTGATCAACCCATCTTTAATCTGATCGTTTCTCTAATAGAAAATCTAACATTTAATTATAAAGGCTTATGTTAAAGTATTGAATAACAGAGCATTCTACTGATCTTTTCTATGTGGCTTTGAAGAATGGAAATCTTGCTTCTTTTGTAACTGTCATCAGAGAACTTTTGTTAGCTTCCTTGTCTCCATAAAGCAGGCAATTTGTCCATGAATCTTCTTTATGCACAAAAATTAGCTGCGTTTTCTTAACTTTTTAATCTTATGGACTACTTTGTAGCCTGAAAGTAGAGCTAGAATTCAATAATGACAATTTTTTAAATGGCAGAAGTTAGGAATAACTAGAAGAAATTATTCTTTACCAAAGAATTCTTGGTAAAGTATTCTAAAGTAATAAAAGAATAAAAGAAAAGGTGTGTGGGAGAAGGGTACAATTTCTTTGTGGATGGACATTTATTTTCATCTGCACAGAGAAAAATGTTACAAGACAGGAGTGCTGTTAAACACAGAAGTGTCACACCAAGTTGCATTCCGCTAGCGGGAAAGAAGGGCACAACCACCTTTCCCTGCTCCTTGGAGGCCTGAACACACATCCTCTTTCAGCTGTTGCTGGGCCAGCTAGGAGGGTTATAAACCCAGCTACCTGGGTCACTCTTCCCCTTCATCCCCCCATGTAACAAACTCAGCTGCTCATGTTATTGTGTCCTGATCGTAGTGAACTCAGATTGAGCTGGGCTCAGGCAAGTAGTGTAAATAGTAGTTCACTATCACCTGAGTTATGACTACAGAAGATTTTGTAGCTTGGATCATGCGTTTGGATTGGGTTATTATTGTGCCACTGCAGAAACAGCTGCACTGGCAGATCAGAAAAGGCAGTGAACATGCAAGTGGTGCCATCGGGGATGACTGCAGATGGTGATCCCCTCTGCTGGGGTGGAGCAGGCTGTGTGGTCGCTGCCATGGTGTCACGGTGCTTCTGGCTCCCTGGAACATAGATTCAGATTTCTTTGGGTTACTTGCCTCCTCCTGGTACATGCTTTCAAGGTTCTTCTTGTCTTACTACATTTCAAATGTTTCTGACATCAAAATGTGTAGCTAATGGTATGAAGATAATCACTACAGAAATTGAAGCCGTGGGTAGAAGAGATATGTCTAAGTCACTTTGGTATGTCAGTGTCATTTTCATTAATATTTTAATGAGACCTTGCTATTATGAATGACAATAATATTAAGGAATGTTGTGTTATGTAGCCTTTCTGGTGGCACTTTCTTTACACTTTTCACCTGAGCCACGTCACTTTTATGAGTTTCTAAATTCCAACCGGGAAAGAAGAGTAGAAGGTGAATTTCTTATCAGTTGTATTGTTGGTTATATCTAATGTTTTTTCTCTCCCTTTTCTTCTCCCACTCTCTGCTTTAGAAGTATCAGTTCCCTGGGGGTGTGCTTTCTGTTAATAGGTGATGAAAGAATGAAGTAGGCTCTAGAGATGAGTTCAGATACTAATTTAGAGGGTAGCATAAACTTTTTTTAGTCCAATTTTTGAACTTTGTATTTTCCATGTCTCCTGCACATTCTAGAATGATTGGGACAGAAAGGACTACAAGAAGTTATTTAGTCCATCTCACCCACAGCAAGATTGACAAGACCTATGACACTTCAAGGTAGATTTTTGCTTACACTCTTGGTATCTACCTCCAATGACAGGCGTGACACTGCACCCCAAGCACTCTGCTTGAGTGTTTTAGCTGCCCTGGTTCTATGGATGCTTTTCCTGTTTCTAACCTGAATCTTTCTTGCTGCAATTTAACCTCATTACTTTGTGTCCTTTATACCATGGGTTCAGAGAACACATCCATGTCTTTTGTGTAAGACATTCATATAACATTGCATTTCCTCTGTTACTTATTTTTATGAATTAGCAAATAGGTGTAAGCTTTTGAGGTATGACTAATTTGACTGGAGGATTATTGACTTAGATGTGAGAAGAAAAGAACAGTAGGCAAGATATCTGCTAAAACCAGGAGACTTACATGGCCATTTAATGATAAGAAATGCCAGTGGTAACCTAGGATACTGTTGTCTGTATGATAACAAATGCTATTAAGAGTATCTTGCACTTGACCCAAGTAATTTGCTGGGAACAGGGGAGAATCAGTACAGATGTGTAGTCATCAAAGGGACAGAGGATTAGGACTTTTTTTTTTTAGTTTTGTGGTTATTACAACAGATAAATATGTGGATCCAATAAGTAGCCAATGTTAAAAAACCAAAACAGTCGCGATCTCCACATTTGTTAATAAATGAATATACCTATACTAGGTTATTGCTGAGATGTTTTTCAAAAGATAAACTGTTCTACTACCACCCCCACCGAGTTCTCTTTCATTATATATTCCCAACGGCAAAAGAATTTTTATCAAAATCAACATGAAAAATTTGTCATTTCTGAAGTGAGCATAGCTGAGATTTTTGGCACTGGTGATGTACAAACTACTTTGTAGTGATTTGAAAAGTATCAGTAACAGGATTTCCCTGCACTGCTCCTTGGTTGTTCATAGGCTGCAGAACATGTTGGAGGCAGCCATTTAACCCTGCCAGCATCTTGAAGAGGCTTTGAAGAAGCAGCAATTGGTAGCACAGAGCAGATTAAATGTGGATTCCAAGAGTCGCCTTCACTTGCAGTCATGGTGTTAAAACATACTTGGTAACGCTTCTCATCACAACTTGGCATGCACAGTGGACCTTCTGTTACCTGTAAGGAATAAAAGTAACTAGTTTATTTTAAGGTCTGGGGAAGGGATGTTTTCTGTCACTTTTGCTCTGGATGTGAGATTTTCCGGTAGCACCATGAATCTCACAGATGTGTTTGAAGAAAAAAAAAATCAATGATGGAGTCTTATTATTAGCAAAACTCCTTTTTTTGATAGGGAATTCTACAGACCTTCTTCTGTTCTGCAGAGCTGTTGTGAAGCTGAAAGGCTGTTCGTTAAGGAACATCGGTCCATTTCTATATCATGGATTAGTAAGCCTGCAAACTGCTGTAATTTTTTAGCTGTACCATGCAGCTTCACAGTAGTTTTCCTGGGAAAGGCTGAAAATAGTTTATGGAAATATTTCTTGTGCTATTTCTGGATTTTCTGCTGACGTGACATACTGCTTTGATGTCCCTTGCTACATAACAACATAATGCCAACTGCAATGACTTCACAGTGCAGAGAAAATATGGAAGTTTGCAATTGTTTACCTGCTGTGCATGTTTGATGGAAAGTTTGCACTGGGGTAACTCATTCTGTTTGTCATGGCTCCTATTAATCTGAGATGCACTCTGCAGCTGTGCTGGCAACACTTCAAACAAGGGAGATTCAGACCTCTGTAGTTTTAAATGAAATAATGAATTTCTGCTAATAATATAATACTAAAAAGTTGTGTAACCTTCATTAGCACATTTTCAGCGTGCATTTTATGGAGGAAAAAATAAATAAAATCTCCTGAACCAATTTGCAAAAACGTCACTGATTATGATACCTGTGTGGGTGCTCTCACCTTGGGAAAGGTGATAAAGCCAGTATCTATTAGCAAAGTAGGAATTTTTCTGCTATGCAGCTCTGTTTTAATACAGTGCTGACAAATGTATTCAACATATTTTCATGCTGTCCTATATTTAGTGATTCTCTGTAGTATTTGCAGCCGGTAGCTGTGTGCCTTTAGATATGCTATGCAGAAAAGAAAGGAAAATATGAAAGTAGGGAAGAAAACATTCTTTTAAAATAGAATTTGTTAGTGGAACTGAAACAATCCTGTGCTGGTAAGTGGAGCAAATAAAAGTGATGTGATACAGAAAGATTGTTTTCTTCTCTCTTGTGCATTTGCCTTTTTAATTAAAATAAGTTAACAACTAAGTACTATTTAAAGCTTTTCTGGACATGCCACAAGTCTTTCAGTGTCCTGTCACGATGAAACGTCTCGTACTGAAACATCGCTATGTCTGGCAGGCTTTGCTGTTTTGCGATAGTGTTGATTCAGCAAATGTGAGATAGGAAGCCAAGCAGTGGGGTACCATTAAAATATAAAACAACTAGTTTCAGAGGCGCAATGTTACCTTAATGACATGAGCAGCTGGCAGAATGGTTTTGCATTCAACCTATGAGGGGTAAGTAGTCACTCAGTCCTCCTGTCAATCCCGACTTGCATCTTCACAGGCCTTGTGGCATTCAATTGTTTGTGAAGAGTGTGTCCTCAAAATAAGGAGTAAACCTCTAATTATTTCAAGAATCAGTATGTTTTGTTCGTGGATTAAGAATAGAGATGTGACGACTCTTAAGGAATGACAAGTATGGTGTTGACATTGTTTACATCTTTTTTATGTATAACTCAATGGTGTTAAAAGAACAAATGAGTAAAAGCTTGAGATATGTATAGACACTTTTCTAGCAGTCTTAATTAATGTTATCCCACAGCAAAGAATCTGCTTGTAGATCAGTAGATAAACTGTGGCCTTATGATTCAGAAATGTAAGAGTATGTGCGTATGTTGAAATAAGATAATCTCTGTGCTCAGTATCGGGCACTTTAATTGATATCCCCATTATATGACACATGTACAGCAGGACCCGGGTTTATCTGTCTTTGGCAGCACTCCCATAGAATGATTTAGTTTTATTACCATCATCTGTGTAATCAGTGGGAGTTTTATGTAAATAAGGGAGATAGTGAGACGAACATGTAGCAGAGTGAGAAAAAATGTAGTTTTCTTAATGAATGATGGGATTAAGCTTGAATTGCTATGTTTGCATTCCTTCTACATTTGCTTTCAAAAGCGCTACATTGGATGGCATGAGTATCCATATGGGGACTTCAAGCCAATCATCAGAATTAATATTGTAGTCCAAGTAGAGGTGTGTGTTGGGTGTGTTAGCCTATAATGAGGCCAATAAATTACATGACAGAATACACTGAAAACAAATCCAGAGATGACTTTATATCTTCCTTGCATGAATAGTGTCATGGCCTCCTGTTTTCCCTGACGTTGACTTAGCTGGTTAAGCAAGACAAAAACTTTGCTGTTTTCCATTACAGAGCACAGCTGTTCAAAGGACCACATGGTCTCCTGTTAAAAATTACACGTGCTTCCAGAACTCTTAAAAAATTAAATAAAGCTGATAAATAAACATGGCGACTCCCAATCACCCACTTTCAGATCAGACATGCATAAGAAGAAGCAGATGTATACAGCTGCTGTATTTACCAAGTCTGATTAAAAATGCAGCAAGAGGCAGTCCTTCCTGGAAATTTTCTGAGAACAGTTGCATTGCAAAATGCCTGTTTGTTTAGCTCAAATGTTTCACTCAGAACAATTTGGCCTTAAAAACTTTTTAGTGAATTTTATGGGTTTGTGCCTAGCCTCTTGTTGGACTTCACCATTGTAAACTTTCGGGCTTTATAATCTGTGATTTTGGAGAGGATTCAGTAACTGGACTACCTCCCCATTAGGAATGACTGCTTCCTGAAAAATTGGGCCCCATGAAAATGTTATTTCACCACTGCTATTAGCAGTAAAAATGATGGGAACATATGTTTCACTGAGCAGATGCACTATCTGCTCACAGTAGGCAAATATCAGCTTCAAACCCAAATTTAGATAAGAAATCTAAATTTCTTGATAACCAGACATATTATGTTTATCTGTCTAGTCCCAGCTCCTGTGATTACGATAAGTAATTCAGATAAAAAGAAGCATGTGCTTTCCATGTAAATAAGAGATTAATGGCAGGTTTTCAGTATTGAAGATCATCTTCAGTTTGTAATAGCAGTCAAAGGGCTCCTGCAATTTGACTTCTTAATATAGCTTTTCCTCTCCCTCTTGTTCTTCCATTTCCTCCCCTTACAAATCGAGTACAAGTGTCTATGACTTGTACCCAGCTAAGTGCTCTTCTCTAGACACACTTGTATTGAATGCAGTTTTTCTAGAAAAGATTAGTCTCAGCATATGGCTAGAGTGTAAGAGTTCTTTCCCATCATATTTAGCAATCTTCTTGTATTTTTGGCATTAAATCTAAGTGTTGTTTTCTTGTAAAGAACCTTTTCTTTTTTTCCTTCCTCTGTCTCCATCACAAACACTTTTATACTCCCATGCATTTTATTTTATTCTTGAGTTACAAGGTAATGTGGATCGTGCAGAGGTTGGATACTAATTATAAAAGTTTTTCATTCATAAATGCTCAACTCTTAGGAAGTTCAGATGAATAACCAAATCCTAATATTCAAGAGCTATTCCATTGTTAGCACTTGCTGTTAGTCCTGTTAGTGATGATTTTGTATTTGGAGTAATAAAGTCAGTAGTTTTGTTCCCATATTAAAGCATATTGGCAGATCTGCCTGGTGGAAGTTGCAGTTTTGCTGAATTGTTTATGATACTTTGAACTCTTCTTTTGCATGAGGTCTGGTCTGCAACGCAATCTGTTCTGAGAGAGAGACATTAAAAGCTGCCTATCTTTTATCAAAATGGGAAGACATTAACAGGTATAGAAGGCTGTAACTGTATTGCCAGTTCACATGGCAACCAGTTAAAACAAAAAAACCCCAAACATAATATAAACTGAAGGGATGAAAAAGCAAGGAGTTTACTGTCCATCTTTAAGGATACTCCATCCTCCTCTGCCACTTTATTCTGACACTCCGTAGTAAATCAGATAGCATGCAAATATTTCTGAATACAAAAATATTTTTGAATTGACAAGAGCAGTGGTAAATATAATTTATCCTTGTAGTAACTAGGGAAATACTCCGTTTTGGGAAATTAGGAAAATAATAAAGCTTAAACTCATCTTGCCAAGCTGCTTCATCAGTGGTAAATATAATTTATCCTTGTAGTAACTAGGGAAATACTCCGTTTTGGGAAATTAGGAAAATAATAAAGCTTAAACTAATCTTGCCAAGCTGCTTCATATTTCTCAATGGGATTATTAATAGTGAAAGGAAATAGTCTATACTGCAGTCACAGCAGAGAGATGTCTCATCATTTAAAGGGCAGGGGCAGAACAATCAGAAGAAATGTAGAAAATTGGCTAAGCTGTAATGGAACGTATTTGAAATTCTAAATATATGTTGAACAAATTAACAGGAAAATCCTTTGGGTTTTATTCATGTGTGAGTATGGTTGGTGGTACAGTAAGTCTGAATAAATTGTTTAGAAAAATTTCAAACTTTGTATTTTAGCTGCAAACATTTTCCCCTGCTGGCAGGAGCTAAAATTAGGGTAGGTACATTTATATTGTTATATAAATGCACATTTCGCAACTGCAGATGCTGCCTGTCCTTGCAGCAGCTCAAAGAGACATCAGTAGGTACATGTGATGATTAGGGAAACTTGCATATGATACATGGATTCCAATCAATATTACATAATTATTCTGTAGTTATGAAAATTGCTGTATTGTGAATACTTCTTGGTAAATGTTTATCTACATTTACTGACAAGGTTTCCAACACATACCTTGGGACAATACTTAAAATTTAATGATTGTGCTTTGACCAAAAATGAATATACTTTGTCCATCTGCAGGAAGAGGGTGGAAAATGACTAAACACAGAATAAAGAGGCCAAATTTTTTATATATAGACAGACTCCCAACATCACCTGAAAAGCCTTGCACAAAACACAGCAGGTAAAAAGAGAGCAACTGATGGGCAGAACTTTGCCACCAAGTAACCTGTGTGTACATGGCTTAGCTGTTGGTCTTGCTAGGGTGAGCTGGACTGAAAAGACTCCAGAGTTCAGAAGTAACTCTCAAGATGCACCAAAATGTCATGAAGACACTTAAGGTACAGCTTAAAAGGATGTCAAAGTCTGCATGTTTGCAAGACTCACCTATGTCTAGAACTGTGCATTTTTCATGCTTTAGTAGTGAACAATTTTGCTTTAATCTCTAGGTGTTGAATACTTGCAGTGTGACATGGTTAGGTTGAGGAATAGCTCTCCTGCCTTTTTGGCATGCAGGCTGGGGAGAGGACTGGCTGGTGGAGTCAGGGGACAACCTGTAAAGTTAGCACAGGGAAACAAGCAGAGAGATTAGGGGATCTAGTTCTCAGGCAGGTGCTGCTAGGTGGGCCCTAGAAAGATTCCAGGAGGGAGCAGTCTGGTGGAAGTCCTATGAAGGAGAGCTCGATCAGACCTGTGACGGAGCTGGTCAGTGGAACTACAGCTGCTGCATGTTTGAATGGCTCTGAAAAGTAGAGTTTTATGGGCTCTTCATGATTTTTGCTATTATATGTAAGAGTGAGGAAGAGACACTCAAAATAATGCCACACTAAGGGATCTTGTGAAAGACCAGGTGGCATCCAATGATTTTATGATTTGTTGGACAGCTGAAAATAATGCTACTGCTAAATCAATCTTTCTTTTGTTTGTAGCAATATGACAACATTTTGCAACTGCAAATCCTACTGCAGTTGGTAGACAACCATATTTTTGATGACTACTTTTAGTGTTTTAGTTTATAGATACACTAGCAGCCAAGTGGGTCAGAAAGATTCAGTAACTTGTATTTCTCTGTGAACATTTGGGTTATCTCCACATCTCAACATCCTGCTTTCTGCAGGGAGCAGATGGACATTTGCAGTACTCTCCAGCAGCGTTTTCCAAAGTATTCACTGATAGCTTTACCCTGCTTGAGTAGTATTTTCTGATAGGATGAACATCCTGTACCTCTTCATGAATAACTAAGCTCAGTGGGATGGGAGAGTGACTCTGTAGCTCTGCGATTCACCTGGGAGAGACGAGGCTTTGATGTCGGCTTTTTCTCTGCATACCTTGATACATAGAAATGTACACGCATCTGGGCAAAACTGCATAAGCCTTGTTTGAATGTGCACTGAGGAATATAGGGGCCTAAAGCAGGTTGGTGTTATTATATTATATTGTTATGGTGTTTGCACACAAGAATTGGCCAAGAAAAGGCATTGTGAGAACAGTAAGTACAACCTCTGTAAACGTTGGTTGGCTTTGCAAACTGCAGCAATGGGGAATATCAAATTGCTCCCATTCTGCTTTGAGTTCAACTCATCTCCGAAACAATGAATTCTCATCTGAATCACCTTGATCTAGAAGTGAGAGAGACTGATGTCTTGAGTCTCACAGTCTCACTGGACTCTTACTGTGTTTGAAATCCCAACAGTCCTCTTCTCTGAGACTTGCAGCTCACTTATTCCAGGCACAAGAAAACATGTTCTGACCAAAAAGTGGTTGTTTTTTTTTTGTTTTTAGTTGTGGGAGGTTTTTTTTTGGGGGGGGAGGGAGTGAGGAGGTATGGTTTGTTTTGGTTTGGTTTTAGTTTTTGCTATTTTTGGTTTGGTCTTGATAGGAAAAATACCCTAAGCCTTAACCCTGAGTTTCAGAATTGGCTTTGATACTGCTTTTAGAGTTGACATATTATCAGTAGAGGTAGGTTTTGTCTTTTATTTTGTGTGATTTCCTGACCCATAGTGAAATGCTATTCACTCACAGTTACGAACTTGAGAGTGATTAGCACACAACCCTAACACCCTTAAGGATGATCTGTGCTTGCTTGCTGCTCTGCTTAAATGGAAAGAATGGCCTTTTACAAGGTCACAAACATTTTTTTCACCTTTCTTATGTAAACTTTAATATGCAGAGAAGGTCACCCTTCTCAATACCATCCTAATTCAACAGAACTAAGTCTTAAGTTAACGCTTATTTAGCCTAGTACCTGAAGCTGAGGCAATACAGAAGTGCATGAAAAAAACCCTGATTCATATCTCTTGAGATCAAGAAAACAGACCACAAAGCTTTTCTTTAAAAGTTATACTGTATATCTGATGTTACTGTGACTTATTTAAATAGTGTTTCTTTTTTAGATAAAACTGTCTAATGGTGATACAAAGGAAGGCTTTAGGTATTTGGATTTAGAGGGTTTGCTTGGAGTTCTGTGCTATATAACAAAGGCTATTTATTTGAATAATGAACTGAGTTAATTTCTGCACGATAGCTGCAAGTGCTTACAGAAATTAGTTATTCCTGTTGGCCCACATTTTTGCATTTCTTTTATTGATGTATAGAATAATTTTTCTAAAATAGTTGGGCATTATATATTACTAATTTTTGATATGCTAAGTAAGCACTGGACCTTTAAGGTTATTTGATTGCTGGCCGTCTCACACATTGTAATCCTTAGATAAAGCTGTGTTTGTGTGGCTGACTGTACTTCAGGTTGCTTAATAATGACTAAAATTGCATTCACTCAAATGTGTTTTAATTACAGTTCCCTATAGGCCAAACTACAGTATCAAAGTATGTGAGTCTTTTATATTTTTTTGTATAATGAGCAGAAGCGAAGTCTTTAGCACAAATGGATTACAATTCCCAATACTAGATGAGAACGCTTTAGAACTGCAGCATGCTTTTCTTTTGTTTGACATCCCTTTGTCCTCAATGTTTTTCTAATCCTGTTATTTCCTTTCTTCCGAAGTACAGAATACAATAGCTGCATCCCTGAGAGGAAAGGACAAACTGACAAGATCACTTGCTGCATTATACTGTGTTGATAGATTGTTTAAATCCTGCGTTTGTAATGCAGATGGAAATAAACAGTTTCTGAGCAAAAGCTGATGAAAGAATTTAGTCAGAATTTTGTATCACAAAGAAATTGCTTACTTCAGCAAAATAAAAACATTATGGGGCCCAAGTGATTAAGCAAAAAACCCCACCAAACCCCTCAAAACCCCAAAGCAAAACAATAAAAATCACAAAAGCCTCACCAGATATAAGCCCCCAAAATGACCAGTTGTGCATCATGATGAATTCACTCAACTCTATTAATTTAACATGAGAGTAAAGGATTCTAAAATACTCACGTCATGGGATCACATAGCATTTAACAGACTGGAACTTCAGTTCTATGAAGGCAAGGAGGCCCTGTGGTGAGAATTACTTTAACAAGCTCTAAAGCAGGATGTGTTTCAAGGAAAACAATCCAGTGAGTGTGCAAAAAATTTGCTTCCTTCATTTTCTGTCATTATGCACATGCAGAAGCTGTGGATGTAAATGAGAGACTCAATTCCTAATAAGAGCTGAGCCCTTCCATTCTCTTGACCTTTTGGTAGGTTTGGGCTTAGAGTCCAAAACCTATATTGATTTTTTGATTATTTGAGTTAGCCCTGGTTTCCCTATGGGGATATTAGAATTCCAGCCAGATATGGGTGTGAACTGTTATTAGACCAGATAGTGATCTGTCTTCTAAGCTGTTGTTTCTGCAGTGCTGCCTACTCTCTACTCACCCATCAGTAAAGCATATTTATTGAATTTAGTCTATTTTCTTGAATTTTCTGTGGCCTTCCTTTCTTGCCAGTTACCATGAATTTATAAGCTTTCATAATAAAGATCTGGTCTTTAATATACTGCCTTTGGCTTATTTAGAGTCATCCTCTGGAATGCCCCACAGGGAGCTATATTTTTACTTCACTTTCTATAAACAGAAATCTGAGTGTACTGTTAAAAAAGGAATTTTAACACTGGAGGCAACCTGAATTTTAGGTTAACAAGCTGGATGTATGAGTTCAGCTACAAAATATGCATAAAAAATCCTAACTGAATAAGATACTACAAAATCAGTGTTCATAGGAAAAACATAGAGGAGTATAGACTCCTTTAGGTAGAAACAGAGATACAATTTTACACATAGCTTTTTGATGTTTTGACTAACTGTTAAATACAGATAAGCTGCATATTAATCCCAGTGTTTTCTTCTGGGGATGCAGTCATCACAAAACATCCACCAGGCAGTACCAGACCAGCAGATATGCAGTAAACTGCCAGAGTGCCAGCCCCCGAACTGCAAAGCAGCTGCGACGGTGACAGTGGCAGAGTCATCGTTTGATGTAGCAGCCGGTGCCAGCTCAGCACCTCCCAGCAGAGCAGGCAGATGAAACTGAATTTTGTTCCATCAGAGATGACAGAGGGGGCCTGGCCAAACCCCTGCTGCTCCTGGCATGGGCAGGAGCGGAGGAGGATGGAGGTGAACCAGGAGGCTGAGGGGAAAGACCCAGAGAGGCAGCCGTGTTTCTCATGCTGGAGGCTGTGGGAAGCAGAGGACAGCAATCCCTCACACTCAGAGGGGTCCAAAGCTGCCCCCCAGCCTGACCCCCACCCCTAACACACACACACACACAGACACACACACTCCCTTTCCCCTTGGTGCAGCAGCCGCAGTGCGGTCCAGGGCTTCAGCCTGGTCTCAGTAGGCAGCAGGACCACGGGCACTGCGTCATTCCTGGCTGCCTCCTGCTCTCTGCGAGCTGCCTCGCTTGCCGGTCTGTGCCCTCTTAACAGCGCTTCTGTCACCTGACCTGAAATGCAAATGCCAGCGAGGTGTGCTAACAGAGCTGAGGAGCCTGTGCCCATAAAATTTGAGATTTTTGGATTAAAAGCACCCTGTAATGGTAGTTGTATGACCTTTGTTACTTTGGTATCTAAGATCCATATGACATTGATCCTTGTACCTACCTCTGATGGTGTTAAGTATTTCTTTCCATCACAGATGAAAAACTTCTGGGACGGTGATGTGCCTGAGGAAACGTGAGAGACAAATAGCAAAGCAGCAAACTGAATCCAGGTCACAGCCCAGCCTCCTAGCCAGGAGCATGGCCTTTGTTTGCTTGCAGCATCACACGTCCTCCTGGGTCTGCAGTGAAGTACTGTGGTTCTCTGTGATAGCTTATAATTCTGACTTGAGCTCCAGGAAAGTTTCTCTCTCAACTCCATAAGTGTATATGATTGAAAAGATACTGGACACTGGTTAGGGTGATCAGGATGTATGATCCCATTCATAAACTCACTTAGTTCTTTCTTAAAACCTCTGGGCTTTACTGCTCTCTCTACACCTACCGAAATAATATTCTGTATTTCACAGCTAATTAAGAAGCTTCTAATTTCCAGCCTAAACATGTTCATAGTCTGTATCTATCCATTCTTCTTGTGTTAACATTCTGGTTTATTTAAATAGCCCTTTTGTCTTAACAGTATTTTTTTCTGTCGCTGCTGAGAGAACCAGATGACCATAGTAGGACTGAATTTGAGGGGTTTAATTCAGTGTAGAATTATATCCTGAATGTTTTTATGGAACTGTTGTGCAGAATTTATGTAGGCAGAGATATTTGAGGTACTTCAAAAACATTAATTTAGAGATCCTCACAGCTCCACTCTTTTGTAGGTAGGTATTTTACCATCTCATAGAGTGCAGCCAATTGGAGCATTGGTGCATCTCAGCCTTGAGAGGCCTTCTTTATTTGACTTTAATGTGTTGGCTTTTTTTTTAATACGTAACCTAAAAGCATAACAGGGTACAAAATTTTAATATAGTTTAGTACCTGGTTTTATGCTTATTGCCACAATGGTCCTGAGTATCTGACGTTCTAAGGTCACTGACTGAGAGTTTGAGTAGTGGTTTTTAGCTGCCTACACTTTCAAGATCCAGGAAGATGTCTTAAAATAAGAAGAACCTGAGATTAGTGAACACTTAAAAAGCTTTGCTCTGTACAAACCATCGCATGGGTATGGCACAGTTCCATAAATAGTAGAACTTATGAAGATTGTTTTCCTGTGAATTTTCATCTTTATATTAATTGACATTGGTGTCAGTGGAGGCACAAGATCTTTTCAAAGCTTTTCTGGCAGAACCTTTATAAGGATTTTGTTTCTTCTCATCACCGCATTTGAATTGCCTGGAGTTTTTTACAGGTGAACTACAGGTCTAGCTTTTCTTCCCATCTCCTAATTTAAAAACATCTTGATAAATATTATTCAGTTCTTTTCAGTCTGTTAGCAAATTATGAGATGGCATACAGTAAGATTGCATTATACTTAATTCCATCCGCAACCAGGCTAAAATATTATATTCAAAATTGTGTTATCAAACACAGCTGTATCGATGATCAAGGAACTGTGTTGATTGACACCTTCCAAGGTTTATTCCCATTCTGTCTAAACAATACCAGTTCAGGACTTTGCCTGAAACTTAAACCACTTTTTCTTCCCTACTTAGAGTATGATTGGTGCAGTACAGCCCTCAGCATGTGCGGCTGACGTGCAGTAATTGCTCGCTTTGAAGAGTTAGTAGGGCACTGCGAACATCTTGCATCTGCGTCATTTGGCTGTTATGACAATGTCAGAGCACTAGAATTGTTTAGACTTCTTTTTAATGACTAGAATGACTATAGACTATAGACTATATTGTGTGCCTAGATAGTTAATCACCATAAAATGCAACTGTGGTAGTGAGAAGGGAGTATAATACACTGAACACACAAATCTCTAATATACTTTTGGCTATTGTTGGTGATGTTGAGGTCTTACAACTTTCACCTTGTGATATCAGCAGGGTCTATTTTAAATTTAAGAAGTATTCTGGGAAAAATTGATACAACAATCCTTATGGCAGCAGAGATAGTATTATTGTAGTGACTATTTTTAATAAAAACTATAAATATGCAATACAAAACTATATAGTCAGTGTAATTTGTAAGGTATTTCAGAAGAAAAATATTTGTTTGATTCTGAATTATTAGTTTGACCCTCCGGATGTTGGTATTAAAACACTTCATTCAAGAAATAATAATATAATGCAAGCACACTTGCATCCTGGTTTGGATTCTGCATATGCCTTAAGGTACAGAACAATTTCAAACAATTGAAATGAAGAGGCAGTGTAATGAGGAGGCTCTCTTAAATAATGCAGTGCTAGTATTCTCACTCTCAAGATTTTGTGTATGTTACAAGAAGCTTGCCAACTGTGCTAAAGCAATGTGGGATGATTGAGGAAGATGTGGGTGGGAGTAAAACTTTCCCAGAAGAAACCCAGAGAAAAGGGAGGGGTGGACACGGGAGGGGAGGGGGAAGAATATAAAGTGAAACATGAAAGTTCTGGTTGTACAGATTAAACTGTCCCAGGGGCTGTTTTTCATGGTATATGATGATCACTTGTCTAAATCCTGATGCAAACTCATCTGAAACGTGTGAGAGTTTTGCATACATAAGAGAGGCAGGATTTAGCCCCATATGGCTTATCACTTTGATCTTCAAAGGTCAATTTTGTATTGCTGAGCCAGTTCTGAATAAGTCCCCAATTAATTAGGAAGAGAAAACACTTCTGCTCAGAAAAAAAGGTGCATCTGCTCAGTGTTACTTTTTTTGCAACACAGAGATTAATGACCGCAAACAAAACAATATTTCCCGTTGCATTCCCTCTGCTATTACAGAACAGCAATAATGCAGAATACACCCTCACTAGCTATTCTGACTTTTTCATCATCTAGCCCCTCTGAATGACTACAATAATGGATATAACTCTTGCCTTTAGAGAACTCTGTTTTCTTTGGTAGAAAGAAATTGGATTATCCTTAGCTTTTTGTATAGCATCTTTCATGTAAACTGCATTCCAAAACACATTATAGAGTAAGAGCAGCAACAACAAAGGAAGTAAAAAGTAAAATAGAGAATACTAGCTATAGACAAGAGACAAAATGAAATCTGAAAAGAATAACATGTTAATGAGATAGGGTATCAATTTCACATGGCAGAAAAGGCATTCACACCTAGAAATAATAACACTGAGTGAAGAAGCAGAAAGGCCCATGTTAGATGAACTGAGGAAAAAGAGAACTAATAATACCTTTAGCTGAATTTGCTGTATGAATAAGGAAGCAAAAATCCTTTGAAATCTGGAGACCCAACTCGCCAGTATCTTCCCGCTACTTTGCAATGCTCAGCTGATTTCTGTGGTGGGATGGAATAAGCCTGGAAAAACTTTTTTTTTTTTTTTTTTTTTAAAAATTTTTTTTTTTTTTTTTTTTTTAATTAATTCAAACAAGGAAGCCATTTTACCAATTTTTAAATTGTGAAATTTTTTTTTTTTTTTTTCTTTTTTTTTTTTTTT